>NC_057800.1:95229755-95441251 GCF_018294505.1 Triticum aestivum
GTTTTGGGTAAAAATTCGATGGATTATGGAATAAGGAGTGGCAAGAGCCTAAGCTTGGGGATGCATGAGGCACCCCAAGGTAATATTCAAGGATAGCCAAGAGCCTAAGCTTGGGGATGCCCCGGAAGGCATCCCCTCTTTCGTCTTCGTTCATCGGTAACTTTAATTGGAGCTATATTTTTATTCACCACATGATATGTGTTTTGCTTGGAGCGTCAATTTAATTTGTTAGAATTTTCTTGCTGTTATTTAGAACAATGTTTTATCTTTATTTCAATAAAAGTGGCATTGATAGCTTTACTATGCCTATTTAGAAGACATCCACAGAGTTGCTGTTTTGAAACAGAACGAAGTTGAAACTCATATTTCGATTAATTACAAGTGAATCTCCCTAGGAATGGATGTTGCAATTCTTAAATTATGTTGGCAGACCTTAGTGCATTTTATATGTTGCTCTTGATATGACGATTACTTAAATATGTAGAGCATTGTATGCAATGTGAATAATATTTAGTGATTTGCTACGTAGAGTATGATATCTGGCAATGTTTATACTTTACTCACGATCCTTGTTAGTTTGTGATGGTGAACTTTGAGATTCGGTGTCGGGGGTGCTGATCCACCAACACCTATGGGGACAGGGCCCCTTTCGGTTCGGTGGGAGGCGGAGAGCGCACAAAGAGCGGATCGAGGCAGTACACGCGGGCAGTTTTACCCAGCTTCGGGCCGCACGGATGCGTAAAACCCTACTGCTGCTTGTTTGTGTGTATTGAATCTTTGCTCAGGAGCGATCGACGCTACCAGACTGAGCGTGGGAGTGTTTCTGGTGTTTCGAATGAGCCGAACCGGCCGAACCTCCTCTACGTTGCGCTTGGGCCTCCTTTTATACTTTCAAGGGGTTACCCACAGGTGGCAACGTAGACTAAAGGGTAAAAATGGAAAAGGATGCGGTAGGTGCAGCTACCGCTACTGTGGATACAGTGCACCCTACCTAACTCTGACGGCAGGGGACAAGGGCATTAAATGCCTGTCTGAGTCTCCTAAACAGTGCAAAAGGTGACCGTTAGGAGCGCCACCGTTTGCCACGATGGCCTTCTCTTCATCTCCGCTTGCCACCACGTACCCCTAGCTGCACGGCCTCCTGCCACGTGTGCTTGGGAGAGTCCTAGAGCGACACGTTAGCAGGTGTGCTGGAGCGCGGGCACGAAGTGGGGGTTTCCCGCGGCAAGCTCCTTGCCGCGGCCGTCGTCTTGTCGCGTCCGGAAGCTTGTCGCTCGCCGGATCTTGCCGGGACGCAGGGCGCGTCGCGGCAAGCTTTCTTGGTATGCCTTGAGTGGCCTTCCCGGCAAGCTCCTCTTGCCGGGGTCTTGTCTCTTCCCGGCAAGATCCTCTTGCCGGGGCCTTGGTTGGCCTTCCCGGCAAGCTCCTCTTGCCGGGGCCTTGGTTTGAGTACTTTGTTCTTGAATGGTCTTCAAGGGAACCACGGAGGGTCTTGGCGGTCACCCGGCAAGCCTTGCCGCGGGGCGCTGCAACTGCCCGTGCACGAGTTCGGGATACTAGGGTACCCCTACTCTAGTACACCGACAGGAGCCCCCGGGCCTGGGCCATACACGATGCCGAGCGCTGTTGGGCCAGGCCCAAAACAGTGCACGGGCACGCGCGGCCTAGGTCACGCCGCAATCTCTCCGCTCCCACCGCGCACGCCGAGAACGGCACGCGTCAAACGCGGCGTCGTGGGAGAGATCGTGGGAGGTTGTTTATTTGGAAGGCCGAAACGTCCGCCCCGTCCCTCTTTATAAGCAGGGGAAACAGGGGCATTTCCTCCATCTTTGTCATTCGCTGTTGCAATCTCAGAAACCTCCGCCGCCCTCCTCCGCTTCCAAAGTCGAAAAAGAGCAGCGCTCCGCTCCCGTCGCCGCCGCCACTACCGGCGCCGTCGATCTCCCCCACCGCCTTCGCCATGGCTCCGAAGCCCGGAAAGGGGAAGGCCGCGAAAGCTGTGAAGTCGACCGAAGCGCAGCGGCTTGAGGCGCTGCGGAAAGAGCGGGCCACCTTCCTCCCCGAGCTCTCCGCAAAGGATCTGAGGGAGTGGTACTATCTCTTCTGGTCGACGGAGACGCGGGCGCATCCGCGCACGAAGGTACTCTCCGCCGTCGCCTCGCAAGCAGCTCCAGTTGGCGGATATCCTTTCTTTGCCGTGTTCTTCTACTGCGGGCTCTGCCCGCCATTCTCTGATTTCTTCTGTGATATCATGAACACCTACGGGCTCCACCTCCTTGATTTTACCCCCAACGCCGTCTTGACCATGGCAGTTTTCGCCCATCTATGCGAAAACTTTGTCGGAGTCCACCCCAACGTAGCTCTCTTCCGCCATTTCTTTATGCCTCGTGTCGAGAGAGGGGAACCCTTGCCGGCGGGATCGCCTGGATCTCGCGAGCCGGCAAGAAGGAGACCTTATCTGGAGGGGGAGCTTCGCAGCAAGTGGGACGAGTGGAGAGCAGATTGGTGCTGGGTTGTAGAGGAGAACCCGCAGCCGTTCACCGCCCTGCGCCAAGCCCCAGCAGTGCGAGGCAATGATTGGAGCGCTCTGTCCGTGGACGATGACAAGTTGAAGATCGCCACCACCCGGATCTTGCGCCTCAGGCTTGCCGGGCTGACTGTAGGAGCTGTCGGCGCAGATTTCCTTCGCCGGCGCATCGCCCCTCTGCAGGCGAGGGGGAGACCTGCTTGGGAATTTGGAGGCCCGGCAGGTGTCATGAGGTTGCGCCCAGGCCTCAACTTCAATTTCACCGTCATAGAGTTGGACGGGATACTCAAGGAGATATTCAAGCACGACCCACAGCATCCCGAGTGGTTCAGGTTGCCGGCAGGCGTCGTTCCTCTGTGCAACAACTCCTCGCGCGACCACATCTGCGCAATGATGCCGTTGTGTGACTCGCACGGGATCGCTCCAACTTGGCAAGAGCCCGCCGGCGACGTCGTGCAGCAGTTCTTCGACAGCCTAGTGGAGGTGGCGGTCAATGCTGACGAGAAGAAGCTCCTCACCCGTGACACCACCGATCAAGAGATGGAACACATCGCCACCAGGGCGGAAGAGGCGGCGGCAGCCGCAGCCGCGGGTGAATTTGGGTTCACGGTGGAGGAAGCGGACGCGGCATCGGCGATTAGTCTTGCTAAGCGGGAGTGGCCTGAAGACGAAGAAGAGCTTGCCGCACCCGACGCCGAGTTGAGTGAGCCCGCCGAGGGTGCGAGCGGCCCGCCATCTCCGGGGAGCTTGCCGGAAATAGGGCTCGGAACGCAGCCCCCAGTGCAACCAAGAAGGCGCCTCCATAGGGTCGGGGACGCAGTAGGGCGGCAAGCTGGTCAACAGCCGCAGCGCCGCGTGACGCGCTCCACCGCGGCAAGTACGGTCACCGCGGGTGCGCCTTTCGCGCAGTGGCAACTGGGGCGGGGTCGTCTCGGGCTGGCGCCGCAGTCCCCGCCAAGCGGCCAAGGGATCCCACCCCTCCACCTCGTCGCGCCGGAGGTGGGCCGAACTTCGACCTCTCCGCGCTCAGCTCCGACGAGGAAGAGGAAGAAGAGTAAGATTCCCTTGCTTGTTCTTGTAGTTCTTCAACTTGCTGATCTTGTCCTACATCGGATCTGATTCACCCTGGGCTCTCCTTTTCAGGACTCTGGCCCAGAGGGCGGCGAAGAGGGCCAAGGCTCAGGTGGTGGTCATCGAGGACGAGCCCACTGCGACGACAGGAGGCGCGCCCGAGACCACCTTGCCGGATCCGGCCATCACTTCGCAGAGCAGCCCCCAGCGCAGCCCCCAGCGTAAGCATATGGTTTACTTTCTGCTTCTGGGTGCGCGTGGTTGCTCTTTTCCTTTGTTGACATCTGATCACTGGTTTGTTTGTGCAGGAGCAGAACAGCTTCATCAGGAGGGCATGGTGATCTCCTCCGACTCGTCGTCTGCTTCGACTACGCTGCCAAGGGCGGACTCCCCGGCAAGGGAGCGTTCTCCGGCAAGGAAGCGATCTCCGGCAAGGGAGGAGTCTCCGGCAAGGGACAGCGCCAACGATCCCCCGGTGGTGGAGGTCATGACAGCAGATCCCAGCACAGGTAGTCCTTCTTGCCCGAAACTTTCCTTGTAGTCTTCTGCTGATTTCTCTTCTCGGATACTTGTTTGATTTCTCCTTCTTCTCCGGTCGTCAGACCCACCCTCCGCGGATCCGATGGAGACCGAGGCGGGCGGCGAGGAGGACGCGCGCGGCAATACTGATGATGCCGCGGCCACCGAAGAAAGAGCCGGCGCTGACGTGCCCGCCGGCGAAGAGGCCGCCAAGGCTGCCGCCGAGGAAGCTGGCGGGGGATCTGGCGATCGCACTGACGGCCCTGAGGCCGCAGGAGTGTCAGGCACTGCACCGACCGCCGATCCCTCCGCCGCTGCCGCAGCGTCAGGCTCCGAGGAGCCCCAGCCCGGCGCCTATCTGAAGGCTGGCGAGGGCATCTTCATCAAGCTCCCTGGGCGTCGAGCTCCAGGGCGCCGGTGGAAGGAGAAGCTCTGGATGGGGAGGTGCTTGCCTCCGCCGGGTTGTCGATCGTCGACGCGCCGGGAAGCAGCAGCGGAGAGCCCGAGGAGGAGCGGATGCTGCGGAGGCTGTTGGCGCTCTATCGCGCCCGCCAAGTCAAGTTGGAGTCCCGGGAAGCGCTTGTCGCGAGGGCGAGTGTGGACATAGAGAAGCGTGCGGAGGAACTCCGGGGTCTTCGCCAAGAAACTCTCCGGGCCTTGGCGGAGGAGCGGGAGCAGCTTGCTGAGGAGCGGAAGGCCTTCCTCCTCGAGAAGGCCGAAGCTGAAGAGCAGCAGCGGCTCACCGGCGAGAAGCTGTACGCGCGAGAAGGCGAGCTGACTCAGCGGAAAGTGAACCTCGACAGCCACGAAGAGGAGCTTGCCGCGCGCGAACGGGCACTTGGCGGGACGCTCCAAGAGGCAAAGGATGCGGCTGCGGCTGCCGAGGCCGCCAAGAAAGAATTGGAGGCAAAGGTGGCGCAGCTAGAAGCTGATCTGAAGGTTGGTGGCGAAGAGCTTGCCGCGCTCAAGCTAGAGCGCGAGAAGGACGCCCTTGCCCACGGTGAGCTGCAGGGCCGACTCGCCGAGAGGGGCAAGGAACTGAGCGCCGCCAAGGATTCCAACGCCGATCTGACGCTGAAGCTGGCCACCTTGACGGAGACGTTGGACAGCGCCAGGAAACGGAAGGCGGACTTGAAGAAGGACATCGAGGCCAACGATGCGCTGCTAGCGAGGGCCGCCGAAACCCAGAATCTTCTCAGAGATACTGTGGAGCTCTGGACGGAGGGCCTCGTGAACATTGCTGCAGTCATCGAAGAGGAGCTGGTGCAATTGGGGGTGTAAGGCTTCGGGTACTCCTCCGACGAGAACCTCCAACCCAGCGCCAAGCTCACTCTGTTCTTCAAAGGCGTGGCGGCGGCGCTCCAGCAACTCCGGGAACGGATCCCAAAGCAGTTGGCCGACGAGTCACGCTCGATTTGTGCCGGAGTTCTGGAGAAGGTGCTGGTGAAGGTGGCCTTCCGCAATCCGGGCCTCAACCTCACCAACGTCCTCAAGAGGCTGCCGGCGGACGCTGATCTTGACGCACTTAAGGCCCTCGTCGCACCCATTGTGGACAGGGTGAACGAGGTCAAAAGGGTTGACGGCGGTCGCGTAGATTAGGCCGTCCGTTTTCTTCTTTTCTTGTCGCTGCCAGTCATGTCATGGGAACACTTTATTAGAGGCGCGACAAGTTATTTTTGTAATATAACTCTATCTTAGGCAAAAAATTGCTGTGTTACTTCCTTTACTCGACTCTTGGCTTTGTATGGTCTGCCCTACGCTTTCTAGGGAAACTTGCCGGTGCAGGCACCCTTGCCGCGAGCGCCGAGTGCGGAACTTCAGCAGCCTGCTGGCGGGGTCGCTACCGACAAGCAACCTTGTCGCAACTAGTTGCAGCTCACTTAAGTTGTTGAGCGGACTCGAAACAAAGTAAGGGCGCTAGCGGCTCACTTAAGTTGCTGAGCGGACTCGAAGCAAAGTAAGGGCGCTAGCAGCTCACTTAAGTTGTTGAGCGGACTCGAAACAAAGTAAAGGCGCAACTAGCTACGAGTTGGTTCCTCCGCGCACAGGTTTTCCATACAAAGCACGGTCGTTCAAGGAAAATAACTCAAAAACTTAAAAAACTGATTGCTCAAGCTTTAGCAACTTAGCTTTTCTGTCGTCTGCTTCCCGGCAAGGAGAAACTTTCTTGAACGGCCTGGTCCACACCATTATCTTCTCCTTCCCCCCCGGTAAACCTTGTGGGCGAGGGAACCTTCCTTCTTTTGAGAAAGAAACAGAGAAATAAAGTAATGATATGGAGCCTTGGGCTCGTTATCGCTTACCGGGTCTGGTGCTGCACAAAGTGTCAGATAACATATGCGAAAAAGGATTATAGCATAAAAAACTGACAAGATGTGCGGGGCACATGAACTTTACTGGTGCACGGGGTCTGCGCCCGGCTTTGTACAAAGGATTACATGCAACAGCGGCAAGACTTGTACAAAAGGTGGTTGCCGGAAAAGCTTCCGGCAACCGCGCCTTACGGGTAAAACTTACGAAGATGTTCAATGTTCCAGGAGTTGCTCACCGGAATGCCATCTTCGGTCTCAAGGCGGACAGCGCCGGGCCTAGTGACTCGTTTCACCCGATAAGGGCCTTCCCACTTCGGCGTCAACTTGTTGGAATTCTTGGCGGACTGAACACGCCGAAGAACAAGGTCGCCTTCCTCGAGACTCCTGGCATTGACTTTGCGGCTATGGTAGCGGCGCAAAGCTTGCTGGTAGCGAGCGGCTCGCACAGCAGCCTGGAGACGGTCTTCCTCAAGGAGCAGCGCGTCATCTTGCCGCAGCTGCTCTTGCTCGAGCTCATCATAAGCGAGCACTCGAGGTGACCCGTATACGAGTTCCGTGGGGAGAACTTCCTCCGCTCCATAGACTAGAGCGAAGGGTGTCTGGCCAGTGGCTCGATTTGGCGTCGTCCTGATCGACGAAAGAACCACCGGCAGCTCCTCGATCCAGTTTCTTCCGCACTTGTGCAGCCTGTCGAAAGTTCTGGTCTTGAGGCCTCGCAGCACTTCAGCATTTGCCCTCTCCGCTTGACCGTTGCTTCTCGGATGAGCAACAGAAGCGAAGCAGACCTTGGCGCCAAGATCTTGGACGTACTGCATGAAGGTGCGGCTCGTAAATTGCATGCCGTTGTCGGTGATGATCCTGTTAGGGATCCCGAAACGGCAAACAATCGACCTGAAGAACTTGACTGCTGACTGTGCTGTCACCTTCCTCACTGGTTCCACTTCCGGCCACTTTGTGAACTTGTCGATTGCAACGTACAAGAACTCAAAGCCCCCGACAGCTCGGGGGAAGGGGCCGAGGATGTCGAGCCCCCAGACCGAAAATGGCCAGGATAAAGGGATCGTCTGGAGAGCTTGAGCTGGCTGGTGTATCTGTTTGGAATGGAACTGGCACGCTTCACACTTGGTTACTTGTGTAGTTGCATCCTGGAGGGCTGTCGGCCAGAAGAAGCCTTGTCGGAATGCTTTGCCGACAAGCGCTCTTGCGCCAATGTGGTGACCACATATGCCTCCATGTATCTCTGCCAACAGCTGTTGTCCATCTTCCCGGCGAATGCACTTCAATTTCACACCGTTGAGTCTTATTCTGTACAGTGTGCTGTCGACAAACTTGTACATACTTGACTGTCGGGCTACTTTTCAGCTTCTTCTTGCTCTTCGGGAAGCTCTCCTGTTTGAAGGAAACGGACAATTTGCTGCGCCCATGCTGGAGCTTGCGGCTCGACAACAAGGACTAAAGGCATATCTGTTGCTGCGGGAACATCCGCTTCTATGGCAAGAACTTGCGGTTCTGCTGGAGCGTGATATTCCCCGGCAAGCTTGCCGGAGCAAAACTTGTCGGGAGCGTTTGCTTCGACAGAACAAACCATAAGGTTTGCCGGAGCAGACTGCCCCTCAGCATCCTTGGTGTTGATCTTAGGGACTTTCTTGGCGGCGGCTTCGGGGAGCTTTGCCGGAAAGTAGTCACCAGAAACCAACTTCCTCTTCTTATTTTGTCCAGTTGATGGTGTCACGGATGGTTGAGTCAGCTTGAGCACAAAGATCCCTGGTTCCACAGGCAACTTTAGTGCAGCGCATTTTGACAGGCCATCAGCAATGTCATTCTGAGCTCTTGGGATATGCTCCATTTGTAGGCCGTCAAAGCGTTCTTCTAGCTTCCTCACTTCATCAACATATGCTTCCATCAACGGACTCTGGTAGCTCTTGTTCACTTGGCGGACGACAAGCTGTGAGTCACCCCTGATAATGAGCTTCTTGTTCCCAAGGTCGGCTGCGATTCTGAGACCGGCAAGCAATCCTTCATACTCTGCAGTGTTGTTGGTTGCTTGCTCTTTGGGAAAGTGCATCTGGACTACGTACTTGAGGTGCTCTCCGGTGGGTGCGACAAGTAGCACGCCAGCACCGGCGCCTTGCAGTGAGAAGGCACCATCAAAGTACATTAGCCACTCTTTGCTTGTCTCTTTGACGGGGGTGCTTGTCTCTGGAATTTCTTCGTCTGGGGTTGGCGTCCACTCTGCTATGAACTCTGCCAATGCTCTGGTTTGGATAGTTGAAGTTCTCTCAAACTTGAGGCCAAAGCTTGACAGTTCCAATGCCCACTCGACAATCCTGCCTGTTGCTTCTAGATTCTACAGTATCCTGTTCAGCGGAAAGCGAGTGACAACTGTGATCTCGTGTGCCTGGAAGTAATGGCGCAACTTTCTCGAGGCCATGAGAAGGCCGAAAAGCAATTTTTGCACACCAGAGTACCTCGACCTAACCACCTGGAGGAGGGAGCTGACAAAGTAAACTGGGCGCTGCACCATCTTCTTCTGCACCTCCTTGCACGTCTGCGCAGATTCATCTTTGTCGAGACCAGAGCTTGTCGGAGAAGCCCCCTGCTTGTCGCTGGCTCATCGTCCGCCTCCCTCTCCGCTACTAACGCAGCACTAACCACTTGATTGGTTGCCGCTAGGTATAGCAGCAACTTCTCTTGTGGCTTAGGTGCGACAAGTATTGGAGTGGAGGACAGGTACCTCTTCAAGTCCTGCAGCGCAGCCTCCGCTTCCGGAGTCCATTTCATTGGACCTGCCTTTTTCAATATTTTGAAAAACGGCAGGGCGCGCTCAGCAGACTTAGAGATAAACCTGCTGAGAGCAGCCACGCAACCGGCAAGCCTTCGCACATCCTTGACGCGCTTCGGTGCTCCAATCTGCTCGATGGCCTTAATCTTGTCGGGGTTGGCTTCAATTCCCCGTTGAGACACAAAGAACCCGAGAAGCTTGCCGGAAGGGACTCCAAACACGCACTTCTCGGGGTTGAGCTTGAGGTTGATCTTGCGCAGATTTGCAAAAGTTTCTTCTAAATCTTGGATCAGGGTAGCCTTGTCCTTGCTCTTGACCACTATATCATCCATGTAGGCTTCCACATTTCTGTGTATCTGTGGCTCAAAAGCGACATGGACTACTCTTGCAAATGTTGAACCAGCATTCTTCAACCCAAAGGGCATCCGTACAAAACAGTATGTGCCGCAAGGGGTGATAAATGCGGTTTTTTCCTCATCCTCTTCTGCCATGAAGATTTGATGGTATCCTGAATATGCATCAAGAAATGAAAGCAAATCACATCCAGCTGTGGAGTCAACAATCTGGTCAATGCGCGGCAAGGGAAATGGATCTTTGGGACAAGCTTTATTGACATCAGTGAAGTCTATACAAAGCCTCCATTTCCCGTTCGCCTTGCGCACGACTACAGGATTGGCCAACCACGTGGGATGGAGCACTCCTCTGACAAGGCCTGCTGCTTCCAATTTCCTGATCTCTTCTGCAATGAACTCTTGGCGCTCCACTGCTTGCTTCCTGACTCTCTGCTTGACGGGCCGCGCATGAGGACAGACGGCAAGGTGGTGCTCGATTACTTTCCTGGGAACACCGGGGATATCAGACGGTTGCCATGCAAACACGTCGACATTCGCCCGCAGGAAAGCAATGAGCGCGCTTTCCTATTTGGGGTCAAGCGTGGCACTGATGGTGAAGGTACCACCAGTGCCGTCCTCCTTGGCGGACACCTTCTTGGTCTCGGGTGGAGCTGCCATCGTCTTCTTGCACTTGCCGGTGGAGCTCGATGGTGCGTCCTCGACGGTAGCGCAGCACTCCGAAGAGGTGCGCTTGCCGGAGTGGGCATCAGAGCTCTTGCCGGACTTGTCTTCTTCTTCCCCCCGGGAGCTTCAGCGGCAAGTGTGTTGTGATCAGCTGCGGCTGCTGCTTCCCGGTAGATCTTGTCGGCGCAGATAAGGGCATCCTTCTTGTCGCCGGGGACAGAGATGACACTTATCGGGCCTGGCATTTTGAGCACGTTGTATGCATAGTGAGAGGCTGCCATAAACTTGGCGAGCGCTGGACGGCCAAGGATCCCATTGTAGGGCAATGGAAAATCGGCAACGTCAAATGTGACCCTCTCAGTTCTGAAATTCAGCTCGCTGCCAAATGTGACCGGCAGCGTGATCTTCCCTTTCGGCTTGCTCCTTCCCGGGTTGATTCCTTGGAATGTGCCGGTCTCTTCGAGCTCGCTGTCAGGGATCTGGAGTTTGTGAAGGACTGCGGAGGAGATGAGATTCAAGCCGGCCCCGCCGTCAACTAGCATCTTCGTGACCTTGAGGTTGCGGATAGTTGGTGAAACCAACATCGGCAAGCACCCGACCGCAGTTACGCGATCAGGGTGATCCCCAATGTCGAAGATGATAGGCGTGCTGGACCATTTCAGGGGCTTGCGTGACTCTATGGATGGCTCCGCTGCATTCACTTCCCGCATCCACTGCTTGAGCTGGCGGTGCGATGTATGCAAAGAGGCGCCACCGTCAACGCACAGGACCTCTGTGGCTTTCTGAAATTCCTGCTCATTGGCCTCATCATCATCCACGTCTTCGTCATCGTCGTCGTCTTCATCCTTGTCGCGGCCGCGGGGGGGGGGGGTCTGTCTCCTTGCCGCTGCTTGGCCTTGCCGCGGAGTCCTCCCCGGCCGGGGCGTTTCTTGCCGGATCCACCAGTTCCTTCCTGGGCCTTCTCTTTGTCGCGTCGCTCGTATTCAGCTTTCTGCTGCTCAGCAAGCTGTTCGACCTTCTTGCAGTTCTGGAGATCGTGACCCTTGGTGCGGTGAATCTTGCAATACTGCCTGCTGGAGCTGTCCTGCTTGTCGGCGGCCGCCACAGGATGGGCCTCCTTGTCGGAGCCACCAGCGTTAGCTTCCTTGGTGCCACCTCCGTTGCCGGTCTGCTCGATAGCTAGCACTTCCTTACTCTTATTCCTTCTGTTGTTCCGCCGCCGGCCTTTCCTTGACGGGGCGGCATCCTCACTGTCAGATCCTCCTGCTCCTGTACTCTCTCCAGGGAGCCTCCTCCCCTCTTCAGCGTGTGCACACTTGTCAGCCAGGGCATAAAGCTCACTGACGTCTCTGATTTTACACATCGCCATCTCCTCCCTCATCCTTCGGTTTCGCACGTTCTGATGGAACGCGCTAATGATCGCGGCGGGGTGGACGTCTGGGATGTTGTGCTGTACACAGCTGAATCTCTGAATGTACTTGCACAGTGGCTCTCCTTCCTTCTGGGCGAGCAGATAAAGATCGCTCTCTTGGCCGTGTGGCTTGTGGCCGCCTGTAAAGGCGCCGACAAACTGATGGCACAGATCAGCCCAGGAGGATATGGAGTTGTCCGGCAAGTGCATGAGCCAGGATCTGACATTGGGCTTGAGCACCAGCGGGAAGTAGTTGGCAAGTATCTTGTCATCTCGTCCCCCGGCAGCCTGCACCGCAATGGTGTAGATGCTGAGGAACTCCGACGGGTGCGTCTTGCCGTCGTACTTCTCCGGCACGTCTGGCTTGAAATTCTTTGTGCTGGGCCACTGGACTTGCCGCAGCTCACGGGTGAACGCAGGACAACCTACTGCGTACGGCAGATCGCCTGGTTCCCCTGGCGCATGCATGTCAACAGAGAGCCCAACGCGCTTGTCGGATTGACGTCGCGCTTCTCTTCGGCGTTTGATGCGGGTTCGAGCGTCTTCTTGTTGTTGTTCATGGAGAACTTGGCGCTGGTCGCGTCGAGCTTGTGGGTCCGACGACGCGGTGGAGCCGCTGTTGGGGTGGACCCGGCGAGTCGGCGATTTTGGCCTTCGTAGTGGAGAGTGCATGGAAGTCGCACCTCCCTCAGTCTTGTTGCCATCGGCTCGCGTCCGGCTGTCCTGCCACGGCAGCGAGGTGCTTGGTCGCCGCGCAGTGTCGCCGTTGGCAAAGCTGATGAGGCTCTGGATAGTGGCCCTCCATTCGTCGGTCTTGTCCGCCGTCGGAGGATAGTCCAGGAGCAGTTGGGCCCGCGCCAAGGCTTCTGCTGGGGTGGTGGGCGGCGGAGGTGAACGGTGCGAGGAGAGGGACGTGCTCGGACTCCTAACCAAGTTAGAAGGAGCAGTGTCCCGTCCCGGCGACCGCACCTCGCTGGGGCCAGCATGCTGGCGTGCATGCTGGTCTTGAACGCCACGCGAACCACCAGCTTGATCTTGGGTCAGCGGACGTATGGCGCTGCGAACGCTATGACGCTGCTGGTCCCGCGCCTCCTGAGAGGGACGCGGTGCGCGCATGGACGCCGCGGTCCGTGCCGCCTTGTCCTTGGACTTGGCAGCGCTGTGGGCACCCTCGTCGACGCCCATTCCTCCGCCGGCGTCCACTCCACCACCCGTTTGCTCCAGAGGCGGTGGGAGCGACGCAGACGGAACAGCTGCCTCCGAATCCTTCTTCTTCGGTGGCATGTCGATGAAGACGATGAAGATTTAGCTTGCGTGCACGCCGGATCGGGTTCGCACAATCTCGACGCCCCCTACCTGGCGCGCCAAAGATGTCGGGGGTGCTGATCCACCAACACCTATGGGGACAGGGCCCCTTTCAGTTCGGTGGGAGGCGGAGAGCACACAAAGAGCGGATCGAGGCAGTACACGCGGGCGGTTTTACCCAGCTTCGGGCCGCACGGATGCGTAAAACCCTACTGCTGCTTGTTTGTGTGTATTCAATCTTTGCTCAGGACCGATCGACGCTGCCAGACTGAGCGTGGGAGTGTTTCTGGTGTTTCGAATGAGCCAAACCGGCCGAACCTCCTCTACGTTGCGCTTGGGCCTCCTTTTATACTCTCAAGGGGTTACCCACAGGTGGCAACGTAGACTAAAAGGGTAGAAATGGAAAAGGATGCGGTAGGTGCAACTACCGCTACTGTGGATACAGTGCACCCTACCTAACTCTGACGGCAGGGGACAAGGGCATTAAATGCCTATCTGAGTCTCCTAAACAGTGCAAAAGGTGACCGTTAGGAGCGCCACCGTTTGCCACGATGGCCTTCTCTTCATCTCTACTTGCCACCACGTACCCCTAGCTGCACGACCTCCTGCCACATGTGCTTGGGAGAGTCCTAGAGCGACACATTAGCAGGTGTGCTGGAGCGCGGGCACGAAGTGGGGGTTTCCCGCGGCAAGCTCCTTGCCGCGGCCGTCGTCTTGTCGCGTCAGGAAGCTTGTCGCTCGCCGGATCTTGCCGGGACGCAGGGCGCGTCGCGGCAAGCTTTCTTGGTATGCCTTGAGTGGCCTTCCCGGCAAGCTCCTCTTGTCGGGGTCTTGTCTCTTCCCGGCAAGATCCTCTTGCCGGGGCCTTGGTTGGCCTTCCCGGCAAGCTCCTCTTGCCGGGGTCTTGGTTTGAGTACTTTGTTCTTGAATGGTCTTCAAGGGAACCACGGAGGGTCTTGGCGGTCACCCGGCAAGCCTTGCCGCGGGGCGCTGCAACTGCCCGTGCACGAGTTCGGGATACTAGGGTACCCCTACTCTAGTACACTGACATAGGGAGACCGTGATATGAGAGGAATTAAGGAGACACAAAATCTCAAGCTTGGGGATGCCCAAGTCACCCCAAGATAATACTTCAAGAAGTCTCAAGCGTCTAAGCTTGGGGATGCCCCAGTTGGCATCCCACCTTTCTTCTTCAACAACTATCGGTTAGTATCGGTTGATCCTAAGTTTTTTGCTTCTTCACATGATGTTTGCTATTCTTAGATGTCATTTTATTTTGATTTGCTTGCTGTTTGAATAAATTACCAAGATCTGAAATTATTAAATGTTAGATAGTCTTCACATAGTTGCATAATTATTCGACTACTCATTGATCTTCACTTATATCTTTCGGAGTAGTTTGTCATTTGCTCTAGTGCTTCACTTATATCCTTTTAGAGCATGGTGGTGGTTTTATTTTATAGAAATAGATGAACTCTCATGCTTCACTTAGATTATTTTGAGAGTCTTAAATAGCATGGTAATTTGCTTAAAATCCTAATATGCTAGGTATTCAAGAATAATAAAATTCTCTTATGAGTGTGTTGAATACTATGAGAAGTTTAAT
Source organism: Triticum aestivum (assembly GCF_018294505.1). Lineage (NCBI taxonomy): Eukaryota > Viridiplantae > Streptophyta > Magnoliopsida > Poales > Poaceae > Triticum > Triticum aestivum. Next base: position 95,244,305 of record NC_057800.1, read on the forward strand.
ACTTGATAATTGTTTTGAGATATGGAGATGGTGATATTAGAGTCATGCTAGTTGAGTAGTTGTGAATTTGAGAAATACTTGTGTTGAAGTTTGTGATTCCCATAGCATGCACGTATGGTGAACCGTTATGTGATGAAGTCGGAGTATGATTTATTTATTGATTGTCCTCCTTATGAGTGGCGGTCGGGGACGAGCGATGGTCTTTTTCTACCAATCTATCCCCCTAGGAGCATGCGCGTAGTACTTTGTTTCGATAACTAATAGATTTTTGCAATAAGTATGTGAGTTCTTTATGACTAATGTCGAGTCCATGGATTATACGCACTCTCACCCTTCCACCTTTGCTAGCCTCTCTAATACCGCGCACCTTTCGCCGGTATCATACACCTACCATATACCTTCCTCAAAACAGCAACCATACCTACCTATTATGGCATTTCCATAGCCATTACGAGATACATTGCCATGCAACTTTCCACCATTTCGTTCATCATGACACATTCATCATTGCCATATTGCTTAGCATGATCATGTAGTTGACATAGTATTTGTGGCAAAGCCACTGTTCATAATTCTTTCACACATGTCACTCTTGATTCATTGCATATCCCGGTACACCGCCGGAGGCATTCATATAGAGTCATACTTTGTTCTAGTATCGAGTTGTATCATTGAGTTGTAAATAAATAGAAGTGTGATGATCATCATTCAATAGAGCATTGTCCTGAAAAAATGGGGGCCAAATAAAAAAAGAAAGGCCAAAAAATGCCAAATAAAAAAAGGCCAAAAAAGGGGGGACAATGCTACTATCCTTTTACCACACTTGTGCTTCAAAGTAGCACCATGATCCTCATGATAGAGAGTCTCCTATGTTGTCACTTTCATATAATAGTGGGAATCTTTCATTATAGAACTTGGCTTGTATATTCCAATGATGGGCTCCCTCAAAATGCCCTAGGTCTTCGTGAGCAAGCAAGTTGGATGCACACCCACTAGTTTCTTTTGTTGAGCTTTCATACATTTATAGCTCTAATGCATTTGTTGCATGGCAATCCCTACTCACTCACATTGATATATATTGATGGGATCTCCATAGCCCGTTGATATGCCTAGTTGATGTGAGAATATCTTCTCCCTTTTTGTCTTCTCCACAACCACCATTCTATTCCACCTATAGTGCTATGTCCATGTCTCACGCTCATGTATTGCGTGAAGATTGAAAAAGTTTGAGAACATCAAAAGTATGAAACAATTGCTTGGCTTTTCATCGGGGTTGTGCATGATTTAAATATTTTGTGTGGTGAAGATGGAGCATAGCCAGACTATATGATTTTGTAGGGATAACTTTCTTTGGCCATGTTATTTTGAGAAGACATAATTGCTTAGTTAGTATGCTTGAAGTATTTTTTTTTCAATATGAACTTTTGTCTTGAATCTTATGGATCTGAATATTCATACCACGAGTAAGAAGAATTACATTGAAATTATGCCAACTAGCATTCCACATCAAAAATTATCTTTTTATCATTTACCTACTCGAGGACGAGCAGGAATTAAGCTTGGAGATGCTGATACGTCTCCAACGTATCTATAATTTTTGATTGCTCCATGCTATATTATCTACTGTTTTGGGCAATATTGGGCTTTATTTTCCACTTTTATATAATTTTTGGGACTAACCTATTAACCGGAGGCCCAGCCCAGATTTGTTGTTTTATGCCTATTTCAGTGTTTCGAAGAAAAGGAATATCAAACGGAGTCGAAACGGAAAGAAATCAACTGGAGAAGTTATTTTTGGAAGGAAACCTACCGGATAGACTTGGACCCTACGTCAGAAGATGAAGGAGGAGCTCACGAGGGTAGGGGGCGCGCCCCCTGCCTCGTGGCCCCCCCTTCGGTCCACCGACGTACTCCTTTCACCCATATATACCCACGTATCCTAAAACTTCCAGAACGGAGATTAGATCGGGAATTCCACCGCCAGAAGCCTCCGTAGCCACCGAAAGCCAATCTAGACCTGTTCCGGCACCCTGCCGGAGGGGGAAATCCTTCTCAGGTGGCCATCTTCATCATCCCGGTGATCTCCATGACGAGGAGGGAGTAGTTCTCCCTCGGTGTTGAGGGTATGTACCAGTAGCTATGTGTTTGATCTCTCTCTCTCTCTCTCTCGTGTTATTGATTTGGCATGATCTTGATGTATCGTGAGCTTTGCTATTATAGTTGGATCCTACGTTTCCCCTCCCCCTCTTCTCTCTTGTAATGAATTGAGTTTCCCCTTTGAAGTTATCTTATCGAATTGAGTCTTTAAAGATTTGAGAACATGTGATGTATGTCTTGCCGTGCGTATCTGTGGTGACAATGGGATATCACGTGATTCACTTGATGTATGTTTTGGTGATCAACTTGCGGGTTCCGCCCATGAACCTATGCATAGGGGTTGGCACATGTTTTTGTTGTGATTCTCCGGTAGAAATTGGGGCACTCTTTGAGGTCCTTTATGTTGGTTGAATAGATGAACCTGGGATTGTGTGACGCATATCGTATAATCATACCCACGGATACTTGAGTTGACATTGGAGTATCTAGGTGACATTAGGGTTTTGGTTGATTTGTGTCTTAAGGTCTTATTCTAGTACGAACTCTAGGGCTGTTTGTGACACTTATAGGAATAGCCCAACGGATTGATTGGAAAGAATAACTTTGAGGTGGTTTTGTACCCTACCATAATCTCTTCGTTTGTTCTCCGCTATTAGTGACTCTGGAGTGACTCTTTGTTGCATGTTGAGGGATAGTTATGTGATCCAATTATGTTAGTATTGTTGAGGGAACTTACACTAGCGAAAGTATGAACCCTAGGCCTTATTTCCACGCATTGCAATACCGTTTACGCTCACTTTTATCATTAGTTACCTTGCTGTTTTTATATTTTCAGATTACAAAAACTATTATCTACCATCCATATACCACTTGTATCACCATCTCTTCGCCGAACTAGTGCACCTATACAATTAACCATTGTATTGGGTGTGTTGGGGACACAACAGACTCTTTGTTATTTGGTTGCAGGGTTGCTTGAGAGAGACCACCTTCATCCTACGCCTCCTACGGATTGATAAACCTTAGGTCATCCACTTGAGGGAAATTTGCTACTGTCCTACAAACCTCTACACTTGGAGGCCCAACAACGTCTACAAGAAGAAGGTTGTGTAGTAGGCATCAGTCACATAACCCAACAGCCAGGGGAATCAGCCAGGAAATTCTGGACTCGGTTCCTAACTAAAAAGAACCAAATCATCGATTGTCCGAATGCCGAGGCCTTAGCGGCATTTAAGCATAACATCCGCGACGAGTGGCTCGCCTGACACCTCAGCCAAGAAAACCGAAGTCCATGGCAGCCCTCACGACACTCATGACCCGCTTTTGTGCAGGCGAGGATAGCTGGCTGGCTCGTAGCTACAACACATCAAGAAACCCTGACAATTCAGATGCCAAAGATAGCAACGGCAGGCCACGTCGCAATAGACACAAACGCCATAACAACGGCGACAACGCCGAAGACACGACAGTTAATGCCGGATTCAGTGGCTCTAAATCCGGTCAGCGGAAAAAGCCGTTCAAAAGAAGCAATCCGGGCCCGTCCAGCTTGGACGACATACTCGACCATTCGTGTCAAATTCACGGCACCCCCGATAAACCAACCAACCACACCAACAGAGAATGCTAGGTGTTCAAACAGGCTGGAAAGTTGAATGCCGAAAACAAGGAAAAGGGGATGCATAGCCACGACGAGGAGCCCCGGCCACCGAACACAGGAGGACAGAAGAAATTTCCTCCCCAAGTGAAAACGGTAAACATGATATACGCAACCCATATTCCCAAGCGGGAACGGAAGCGTGCACTGAGGGATGTATATGCGATGGAGCCAGTTGCCCCAAAGTTCAACCCATGGTCTGCTTCTCCGATCACCTTCGATCACTGGGACCACTGCTACCTCTTTTAGCACTGCGTTGGTTTTCCCCGAAGAGGAAGGGATGATGCAGCAAAGTAGCGTAAGTATTTCCCTCAGTTTTTGAGAACCAAGGTATCAATCTAGTAGGAGGCTACATGCGAGTCCCTCGCACCTGCACAAACCAAATAAATCCTCGCAACCAACGCAAATAGGGGTTTTCAATCCCTATAGGGCCACTTACGAGAGTAAGATCTGATAGATATGATAAGATAATATTTTTGGTATTTTTATGATAAAGATGCAAAGTAAAATAAAGGAAAAGTAAATAGCAAAGTAAATAACTAAGTAGTAGGAGATTGATATGATAAAGATAGACCCGGGGGCCATAGGTTTCACTAGTGGCTTCTCTCGAGAGCATAAGTATTCTACGGTGGGTGAATAAATTACTGTTGAGCAATTGACATAATTCAGCATAGTTATGAGAATATCTAGGTATGATCATGTATATAGGCATCACGTCCAAGACAAGTAGACTGACTCCTGCCTGCATCCACTACTATTACTCCACTCATCGACTGCTATCCAGCATGCATCTAGAGTATTAAGTTAAAAACAGAGTAACGCCTTAAGAAAGATGACATGATGTAGAGGGATAGACTCATGCAATATGAAGAAAACCCCATCTTGTTATCCTCGATGGCAACAATACAATACGTGCCTTTCTGCCCTTACTGTCATTGGGAAAGGACACCGCAAGATTGAACCCAAAGCTAAGCACTTCTCCCATTGCAAGAAAGATCAATCTAGTAGGCCAAACCAAACTGATAATTCGAAGAGACTTGCAAAGATAACCAATCATACATAAAAGAATTCAGAGAAGATTCAAATATTATTCATAGATAGACTTGATCATAAACCCACAATTCATCGGTCTCAACAAACACACCGCAAAAAGAAGATTACATCGAATAGATCTCCACAAGAGAGGGGGAGAACATTGTATTGAGATCCAAAAAGAGAGAAGAAGCCATCTAGCTACTAACTATGGACCCATAGGTCTGAGGTAAACTACTCACACTTCATCAGAGGGGCTATGGTGTTGATGAAGAAGCCCTCCATGATCGATGCCCCCTCCGGCGGAGCTCCGGAATAGGCCCCAAGATGGGATCTTGTGGATACAGAAAGTTACAGCAGTGGAATTAGGGTTTTGGCTCTGTCTCTAATCGTTTCGGGGTACATGGGTATATATAGGAGGAAGAAGTATGTCGGTGGAGCAACAGGGGGCCCACGAGGGTGGAGGGCGCGCCTGGGGGGGGGGGGGGTAGGCGCGCCCCCTACCTCGTGGCCTCCTGTTACATTTCTTGACGTAGGGTCCAAGTCTCCCGAGTTGTATTCGATGAGAAAATCATGTTCCCGAAGGTTTCATTCCGTTTGGACTTCGTTTGATATTCCTTTTCTTCGAAACCCTAAAACAGGCAAAAAACAGAAATTCTGGGCTGGGCCTCCGGTTAATAGGTTAGTCCCAAAAATAATATAAAAGTGGGAAATAAAGCCCAATATAGTCCAAAACAGTAGATAATATAGCATGGAGCAATCAAAAATTATAGATACATTGGAGACGTATCAAGCATCCCCAAGCTTAATTCCTACTCGTCCTTGAGTAGGTAAATGATAAAAAGAGAATTTTTGATGCGGAGTGCTACTTGGCATAATTTTAATTTAATTCTTCTTAATTGTGGTATGAATATTCAGATCCGAAAGATTCAACACAAAAGTTCATATTGACATAAAAATGAGAATACTTCAAGCATTCTAACTAAGCAATTATGTCTTCTCAAAATAACATGGTCGAAGAAAGTTCATCCCTACAAAATCATATAGTCTGGCTATGCTCTATCTTCACCACACAAAATATTTAAATCATGCACAACCCCGATGACAAGCCAAGCAATTGTTTCATACTTTTGACATTCTCAAAACTTTTTCAATCTTCATGCAATACATGAGCGTGAGCCATGGATATAGCACTATAGGTGGAATAGAGTGCTGGTTGTGGAGAAGACAAAAAGGGTGAATATAGTCTCATATCAACTAGGCGTATCAACGGGCTATGGAGATGCCCATCAATAGATATCAATGTGAGTGAGTAGGGATTGTCATGCAATGGATGCACTAGAGCTATAAGTATATGAAACCTCAAACAGAAACTAAGTGGGTGTGCATCCAACTTGCTTGCTCATGAATACCTAGGGCAATTTGAGGAAGCCCATCATTGGAATATACAAGCCAAGTTATATAATGAAAGATTCCCACTAGTATATGAAAGTGATAACATGAGAGACTCTCTACTATGAAGATCATGGTGCTACTTTGAAGCACAAGTGTGGTAAAAGGATAGTAACATTGTCCCTTCTCTCTTTTTCTCTCATTTATTTATTTATTATTTGGGCCTTTTCTCCCTTTTTATGGCCTCTTTTCTTTCTTTCTTTTATTTGTGCTTCTTTGGCCTCTTTTATTTATTTTTTGTCCGGAGTCTCATCCCGACTTGTGGGGGAATCATAGTCTCCATCATCCTTTCCTCACTTGGGACAATGCTCTAATAATGATGATCATCACACTTTTATTTTTCTTACAACTCAACAATTACAACTCGATACTTAGAACAAAATATGACTATATATGAATGCTTCCGGCGGTGTACCGGGATATGCAATGATGCATGAGTGACATGTATGAAAGAATTATGAATGGTGGTGTCGGTGTCAAAACCGGCAAACTCAGGTAGGGGCTCCCGAACTGTGCATCTAAGGCGGATGGTAACAGGAGGCAGGGAACACGATGTTTTACCCAGGTTCGGGCCCTCTCGATGGAGGTAAAACCCTACGTCCTGCTTGATTAATATTGATGATATGGGTAGTACAAGAGTAGATCTACCACGAGATCAGAGAGGCTAAATCCTATAAGCTAGCCTATGGTATGATTGTCTATTGTCCTATGGACTAAAACTCTCCGGTTTATATAGACACCGGAGGGGGCTAGGGTTACACAAGGTCGGTTACAAAGGAGGAGATATGCACATCCGTATTGCCTAGCTTGCCTTCCACGCCAAGTAAAGTCCCATCCGGACACGAGACGAAGTCTTCAATCTTGTATCTTCATAGTCCAACAGTCCGGCCAAAGGATATAATCCGGCTGTCCGGAGACCCCCTAATCCAGGACTCCCTCAGTAGCCCCTGAACCAGGCTTCAATGACGATGAGTCCGACGCGCAGTGTTGTCTTCGGCGTTGCAAGGCGGGTTACTCCTCCGAATACATCACGGAAGAATTTGAATACAAGGATAGTGTCCGACCCTGCAAAATAAGTTCCACATACCACCGTAGAGAGAATAATATTTCCACAAATCTAATCTGCTAACTTGTTTTGGCAACATGACATTAAGCCATGGCCCGGTGATTATTCGAATCGTTTTTCTTCAACCAGCTCCGCACATAACGCGAGGTGGTTTCTTGACACGTCTTGTCAAAGCAGAGATCATGTTCCCCTAATTACGGGATTCTCATCAATACGGTCATGGGTAACCCAACCGTACCTAGGACTCCTAGATTTTAGGCAAGTCCCAAACGGCCACTAGGAGGACGCTTGATAGTCACCCTCTTTATAAAGGGACAAGGCTTTTACTCTTTTCTCTCCCGTGCTCAATTGAATCCTTCCCCCGCCTCGAGTTCTAACACCCAAAGCCCAGGTCAGGTGCTTCGGACCTTCAATCATGTCCGGATCTAGCCTTCAAGGCCGGTGGATGCCCTCCTCCGTTACGGAAGAGGACATTAAGAAGTTGAGGGAGGCCAGATACCTGACCGCCGAGATTTCGCATCGGCTGCCTGCCCGAGGGTAGGTTGTCCCTACTACTGAACCCAACGAGAATGTTGTGTTCATCTCCCACTTCCTCCGAGGTCTAGGCCTCACTCTGGATCCCTTTGTCAGGGGCTTGATGTTCTATTACGGGCTAGACTTTCACGATCTAGCCCCGGACTCCTTTCTCCACATCTCGGCATTTATTGTCATGTGTGAGGCCTTCCTCCGCATTACCCCTCAGTTCGGCCTGTGGCTCAAGACCTTTGACGTGAAGCCGAAGATGGTCGAGGGGCAGTATGCAGCGTGCGGAGGCGCATCAATAAGCAAGATAGCAGGAGCTCCGTGGCCAAAAGGTTCCTTTCCAGAGGTGTCCGGATTATGGCAACGGGAGTGGTTTTACATCACAGCTCCCAGAAGTGCCAAGTGGGTGGCTGCCCCCACTTTCCGCTCGGGCCCTCCACCACAACTGATGTCATGGATTAGCAGAGGACTGAGCTGGGGTCCAGCCAAGGACGTGCCAATACTGCAGAGCCGCATTCAATATCTCTTCAAAGGAGATTTCAATCTGGTTACGATGGTGCAAGTCATGCTGGTTCGTCGAGTCCAGCCTTGCAAACGCCGGCCCCTCCGCATGTGGGAGCTCAACCCAGAAGGGCCGCGCACTATCCAGAATTTCCTCGGCCTGACGCACAAGGAGATGTACAAATCATTCTTTGGACCCCAAATAGAGTGTCCGCATACTACCGAGGACGTGGGCTTGAGCAGCAACCGTACCGCCGACCAGGTAAGTAATCCTTTAGCCGAACACACCCTCTTTCATTTACCATGACATCATTCTGAGAAACCGCTCTTTGACCAGGACTAGCTAACAAGGGCGAAGATGATTCGGTGTTCGGCCCCCCTTCCTGAGGGTTTGGAGAATCCGGTACTGGAAAAGATGCTCGAGCTAGCACCTTGCCCGGAGCCCTCAAAGGAAGACAAAGGGGGGAATAATGAGGTCGAAAGCGGGCCCCCATCGCTACCAATTCCAATCGAGGGAATGAGCGCCTCCGTGAAGGAGGATAACCAAGGGGAAGAATCTGACCTTCTCTCGCTTCAGGGAAGGAAGAGGACTGCCTCTGAAGATCCGGAAACCGAGGCTTCCAAACGGGAGAAGAAGTCTCCACCAGAGGGTCCTGCCTTGGAGGGTGCTTTTGCCGCACAAAGTCTCCGCGAGGATCAGCCCTCCAACGAGCTGTAAGTAATCAAAAAGTACTTTAATAGTGGAGATATACTACCTTACCTCTGAGGAAAATAACTGAAGCGTTTATCTTGCAGTTTGGATCTTAGCCCTTCTCAGCAGAGCTCGTCTTCGGGGGATCTTCTTCCGGAGATGATGGAGAATGAAACGCCTCCCCCGGACTCCCCCGCTCAAGAAGCGGGCGACCTTGAAGTGTCATCGCAGAGGGCCTCCCCGGATCCGGTGAGGCCAGAAGATAATCCTATAGTCACCCGAAGTCCCCAGCGTCCGGCTCTTGAAGAGATCAACCAAAAGAGTTCGGCACCGTCTGGTATGCGGTCAGACATACTGAGGGAGCTGTTGGAGCGAGCGGACATCTCAGAAGAACACCGTACGTTGATGGGTACAGTGATGGAAAGAATTTCGTCCGTCGAAAGCGGATTGCATGAAGCCTTTATGAGTCTACTGACGGGCTTTGAGGTACGTGAAATGATATACTTTTTGATAGTACCGCACATTTTTAGGTGTGCCCTGTGTAGATAGTAGCCCCTGAGACTCTGGTTGTCGTCAAGAACGGCGGCGAACAGAGGATCGTAGTCCCAGGTAATAACTAAACCGCCTTTATGTGCATGTGGTGGAAGCTCCGATGGCTAGCCGGACTAATGAGTTTGCTGAGCTAAAGCGGCAACTGGATGCGGCCGATGCCGACATCGAGCTGGTTAACAAGCGGCTTGATGAGGCACAGGGTAAGTAATGTTTTCTGGTGAATGTCACATAGTAAGAGCATCGTAACGCCAGTATCTTTAATATGTTGTGACTACAGATGGAGCTGCCACCGTGGAGACCCTTCAGGCGGAACTTGTCGGAGCCAAGGAACAAGCAATAATTAGTAATGCGGCTGCTTTAAAGGCGGCCGAAGAGTTAAGAGATGAAAAGGCTACACATTGCGAGAGCAAAGATAAAACTGCCAAGATGGCTGTAAAGTTAAAAGACACTACTGATCGCTGCCAGCTCCTTGAAGAAGAAAACCGAGCAAAGGCGATAGACCTTGAAAAGGCTGCGGTGGCGACCAAAGACACCCGCTCTGCTATGAGGGCAAAGAAGGAAGAGCTGCGTGAAGCCAGGGATATTGCGGTTGGGAAGCCCTTTTTGCTGCGGAGGAAGTTCGGAGATCCGCGGTATGCCCCTCTGGATCGGTTGTGGAGTTCGGCAGACACATATATGGACTTGGCGGCGAGCGCTGTCGATGCGGCTGAATACTTCTGAGATCAAACAAATCGTGGAGAGGACAAGTTGTTCTGGTCGCAGTTTAACATTCCAGAGCGTCCGATTCCATTGACTGATCAGTTAGCCGAATGGGCCGAACTCAACAGGTTGTCCGGACTCGCCATGAGGTCCGTCGTAGATCATCTATGGCCGGAAAAACCGAAGCCGAATAGCTATTTCAGCTTAGTGCAGCAGTTCCTTGGAGCGGTGCCATGCATCAAAGAGATGAAGAGGTCGGCGTGTATAGAGGGCTCGCGGATGGCCCTTGCCCGTGTCAAAGCATACTGGGCGGAGATGGATGCTACCACTGTTGCGGTGCAGGATTCGGCCATAGGCTGAGTGGCTGCCGAGCACTATTTCGAAGAAGTTCTCGAGGGCGCTTGTTTGATAGAGGCCCAGTGCTCGAAGAATATTATGTTTGAGTGACATGTATTCCCATTGTAAACACAATGTTTTTATGAAATTTATTAAGGTTGTATTTATACTTTTGCCCGAAAGTAATATGATGCCTCCTGTGCGGCCATTTATGTATACATGTGTATAACCTGAAAGATTGCAGTCGTCGGCTTCAGCCCCCATGCATATAATGCGGGGGTGTTCGCAGAAGACGCGTATTCACACTTAATCCATCGTCTTGGTCCTAATAAGTAGGTGATGGCGCAGCAAACTAGGCAACCAGACTATAATGCTTTAAACCTTTCACTTAGCCATAGGAGTTTGACAGTGGGGCTACTATATAGCCCCTGGTGGCTCCGCACTCTCCCGAATTCGGGGTGCGTACATGCCTGGCTGGGAAACAGCCCTTCATTAAGGCGGAGGAATTCTAACATTCCGATAGGTCATCAAGTGGTTGACCAGTCTCACGCTATATCATGATAGTCAGTTTTCGGCTTTCTCTAGTGAGGTGCTCGTCCAGATGAATCGCGGCACAATCGTAGTAGTTCTCCTGGTGCTGCCTTAGCCGATAGAGCGGAACGTAAGGCAGCAAAACACAGGAGCCGGGCAAACCCAACATTTGACCAAAGACATGATTCAGAGCTAATGCATATAAGGCCAAACTTCGACGCCGAACACTCCCTAAGGTATTCGGTCTTTATGGTATAAACCGGGCCTAAATAGTGCCCTTTGTAAGAAGCCCCTGGTGTCCAGGTACGTGCATTATTCTGACGTGGCCACATGCCAAGACGTCAGCATCCTTCTCAACTGTACTGAGAATCCGAGGGATGTGTATCAACAAGAGACAGTAAAAAAGGTTTACGCAGGGTCTTAATCTAAAAAGAATCCTTGGAACGGGTCCTTGCTGCACGTCTATGCCCGTGTCTCCGTTGCGCCGTATCCTGGACAGGTGTAGCACGATGGTCATCTTTAAAAGAGAGAAACTTAGGTGAACAGTGTCGTGCAAAAAGGTAGGTTTAAAGAAACCATGTACAATTCAAGATGAGTAAAAATTGCCACTTGTCTGCGCGCATTGAGCCCCTTGTATTTGTAATAGGGGTGTGGCCATCAAACCTGTATGAATTACATGTAGCTGCTCCGGACTCGTCTAACCGTGCCCGTGGTCTTGGCGACCTATCAAATGCTTTAGTTGGTGAGGCCGTTTTTAGTGTGCGGCTGCCAAGGCAGTCGCACTCTCTTCGACGTGCAAGGATTGCTCAATATTTCCATTCACTTTAATGATGCCACATGGACCGGGCATCTTAAGCGTGAGGGAAGCGTAATGTGGTATTGCATTAAAGCGAGCGAAAGCTTCGCGTCCAAGTAGTGCTTGATAGCCACTCTGGAACGGAGCAATGTGGAAGGTTAAATTTTCGCTATGGAGGTTATCGGGGACGCCGAATATAACCTCTAGTAGCAGGGAGCCCGTGCAATGAGCCCCTGGGCCTAGCGTTACTCCTTTAAAGGTAGTATTGTTGTGGCAAATTTTCGTTGGGTCTATCCCCATTTTGCGGATTGTGTCCTGATATATCAGGTTTAGACTGCTGCCACCATCCATCAGGACTGGTGTGAAACGGTATCCATCAATTATTGGGTCTAATACCAAGGCAGCCCATCCTGCACACCGGATACTTGCTGAATAATCCCGATGGTCGAAAGTGATCGGTTGAGACGACCAGTGGCAGGACTCCGCGGTGATAGGCCCTTGGGCATATTTCTCTGGGAGTGCCGCTTTGTTTCTTCCCTTGATCACGTGTAACACGTTCACTGTTTTGACTTATGGTGGAAATTTCTTTTGTTCCCCAGTGTCTTGCTTGAGAGGCTCATCCTCGTCTTCGCTTGGTGTATCCTCCCCCTTGTGTACAACGTTGAGCTTGCCGGACTGCTTGAAGACCCAACATTCTCTGTGGGTATGATTAGCAGGTTTACCAGGGGTGCTATGGATCTGACATATTTGGTCCAGAATTTTGTTTAAGCTGGACAGTTTGTCTCTGCTGCCTTTAGAGGGCGGCTTTTGCTGACCTGGCCAAGAGCTTCTGAATCCGGCGTTTACTGCCGTGCTCTTCGGGTTGTCTTCTTTATTCCGGCGTGTATTATTTTGCTGCGTCGTGATTTCCCATTTCCATCTCTAACTTCGGATGTACTTGGGTCGCTGGTGCTGCATCTGGCTAGCCAGCTGTCCTCACCCGCATGAAAGCGGGTCATGAGGCTTGTTAATGCTACCATTGTTCTCGGCTTTTCTTGGCCGATGTGTCTGGAAAGCCATTCGTCGCGGACACTATGCTTAAAAGCTGCCAAGGCTTCGGCGTCCGGATAGTCGACTATTTGGTTCTTTTTAGTAAGAAACCTGTTCCAAAGCTTTCAGGCTGACTCTCGGGGCTGTTGAGTTATATGACTCAAATCGTCCGCGTCTAGAGGTCGGACATAAGTCCCTTGAAAATTTGCCCGAAAAGCGTCTTCGAGCTCTTCCCAGCTTCCAATGGAGCTTTTGGGGAGGCTTTTAAGCCAGTGTTGAGCTGGCCCTTTGAGTTTGAGGGGTAAATACTTAATCGCATGGAGATCATCTCCTCGAGCCATACGGATATGGAGGATATAGTCCTCAATCCAGACCCCAGAGTCTGTTGTTCCGTCGTATGCCTCTATGTTTATGGGTTTGAATCCCTCTGGAAATTCATGGTCCAAAACCTCGTCGGTGAAACATAGGGGGTGTGCGGCACCCCTATATCTAGGTGTACCGTGGTGTTCAGATGTTTGTTGTATTGCATCATATGCTGGAGCGCGCTTGCGTGGTCCATAGATGGATCTGGTTGCGCCGTCCTTTTGGTGCGAGCCCTCGCGTGGATCGTGTATTGGCTTATGTGCGGCGTTGTTTGCCGCTCTATGTTGGCCTTGAGGTCGTCTATCCGGCCAGATGGCCGTTTTAATTTTTGGTTGTGGGGGATCTAAGGCCTCCTCATCGAATTCAGGTAGCAACTTCCGCTTCGGGTAGCTCTTGGTTGGGTGATTACCACCATACTTCGCTGCTGTGTTGAGCACTTTACTCCATCTAATTCTGAGTGTGTCTTGCACAACCTTGAGCCTTTGCTTCTGCTTTTTTAGACTCCTCGCGGTGGCAATGAGCCTTTGATGGGCATTCTGTTGCTCCGGGTGTCTGTCCGGTGTGATGTCGTCCGGACTATTATCTTTGACAGAGTTGGGTTGTTCGGCTTGATTCTCCGTGTTGCCGTGGTCCGGCGATGGTTCACCCTGCTCTAATGCTGGGTCTATATGATCGTTGTTTCTGCCGAGGCAGGATTTGGAGCGGCGCTTGCATCGCTGCTTTGACTGCTTCTCGAGGGGACAACCCTTCGTTGCGTCCTTCCATTCCTCCTCCTCGTCTTCTTTTGGTGTGTCCACCATGTATACGTCATGTGATGAAGTAGCTGTCCAGTGCCCTGTGGGTAGTGGTTCCTCTTTGTCTCCCGCATCGTCGTCCATACCGTCGACGTCTTCGGAGTCGAAGTCGATCATGTTGGTTAAGTCAGCGACATTGGCTACTAAGTGGGTCGTGGGTGGGCCGCAAATTTCTTCGTCGTCCGCATCCCAATCCTGCCGGTCATAGTTCGGCCAGGATCCTCCTGACAAGGATAGAGACCTTAATGAGTTCAGTATGTTGCCAAAGGGTGAGTGCTAAAAAATATACGCGGAGGTAAACTCCATGATCGGTGCCCAATCGGGTTCGCTAGGAACGGGCGTAGGCGGTTCGGAGCCCGTGGCCTGAGAAGGATCCGGCAGTTTGACAACACAGCTCTCGTGCAGGGTAAGGTCAATGTCCGGCTCGATCACCGATGAGGATAAGGCTTCCGTGGCGGGGTCCATCCACCCATCCATGGAAGGCGCAACTGGCTCCGAATTGAGGGTCGGAGCGGCTGCCGGTGCGATCTCCTAAACACTGTCTGATGGTAGAGCAAAATCGTACTCATCGTGACCGCGTGATGCACAAGGCAGAGGCTCGAATCCGTCGAAGATCAAGTCTCCGCGGATATCGGCCGTGTAGTTTAAGCTTCCAAACCTGACCTGGTGGCCAGGGGCGTAACTTTCGATCTGCTCAAGTCTCTGCGGATATCGGCCGTGTAGTTTAAGCTTCCAAACCTGACCTGGTGGCCAGGGCCGTAACTTTCGATCTGCTCCAGATGGCCAAGCGAGTTGGCCCGTAGTGCGAAGCCGCCGAACACAAAGATCTGTCCGGGCAGAAAAGTCTCACCCTGGACTGCATCACTATCGATGATTGTAGGAGCCATCAAGCCTAACGGCGACGACACATAGGAACTCTCAATGAAAGCACCAATGTCGGTGTCAAAACCGGCGGATCTCGGGTAGGGGGTCCTGAACTATGCGTCTAAGGCAGATGGTAACAGGAGGCAGGGAACACGATGTTTTACCCAGGTTCGGGCCCTCTCGATGGAGGTAAAACCCTACGTCATGCTTGATTAATATTGATGATATGAGTAGTACAAGAGTAGATCTACCACGAGATCAGAGAGGCTAAACCCTAGAAGCTAGCCTATGGTATGATTGTCTATTGTCCTACGGACTAAAACCCTCCGGTTTATATAGACACCAGAGGGGGCTAGGGTTACACAAGGTCGGTTAAAAAGGAGGAGATATACATATCCGTATTGCCTAGCTTGCCTTCCACGCCAAGTAAAGTCCCATCCGGACACGAGACGAAGTCTTCAATCTTGTATCTTCATAGTCCAACAGTCCGGCCAAAGGATATAATCCGGCTGTCCGGAGACCCCCTAATCCAGGACTCCCTCAGGTGGCTTTGCCACAAATACGATGTCAACTACATGATCATGCTAAGCAATATGACAATGATGGAGTGTGTCATAATAAACAGAATGGTGGAAAGTTGCATGGCAATATATCTCGGAATGGCTATGGAAATGCCATAATAGGTAGGTATGGTGGCTGTTTTGAGGAAGGTATATGGTGGGTGTATGATACCGGCGAAAAGGTGCGCGATATTAGAGAGGCTAGCAAAGGTGGAAGGGTGAGAGTGCGTATAATCCATGGACTCAACATTAGTCATAAAGAACTCATATACTTATTGCAAAAATCTACAAGTTATCAAAGCAAAGTATTACGTGCATGCTCCTAGGGGGATAGATTGGTAGGAAAAGACCATCGCTCGTCCCCGACCGCCACTCATAAGGAAGACAATCAATAAATAAATCATGCTCCGACTTCATCACATAACGGTTCACCATACATACATGCTATGGGAATCACAAGCTTCAACATAAGCATTTCTCAAATTCACGACTACTCAACTAGCATGACTTTAATATCACCATCTCCATATCTCAAAACAATTATCAAGTATCAAACTTCTCATAGTATTCAACACACTCATAAGAGAGTTTTATTATTAATCTTGCATACCAAGCATATTAGGATTTTAAGCAAATTACCATGCTATTAAGACTCTCAAAATAATCTAAGTGAACCATGAGAGATCAATAGTTTCTATAAAACAAATCCACGACCGTGCTCTAAAAGATATAAGTGAAGTACTAGAGCAAAATTATATAACACAAAAGATATAAGCGAAGCACATAGAGTATTCTAACAAATTCCACATCATGTATGGCTCTCTCAAAAGGTGTGTACAGCAAGGATGATTGTGGTAAACTAACAAGAAAAGACTCAAATCATACAAGACGCTCCAAGCAAAACACATATCATGTGGTAAATAAAAATATAGCTCCAAGTAAAGTTACCGATAGAAGTAGACGAAAGAGGGAATGCCTTCCGGGGCATCCCCAAGCTTTGGCTTTTAGGTGTCCTTAGATTATCTTGGGGGTGCCATGGGCATCCCCAAGCTTAGGCTCTTGCCACTCCTTGTTCCATAATCCATCAAATCTTTACCCAAAACTTGAAAACTTCACAACACAAAACTTAAAGTAGAAAATCTCATGAGCTCTGTTAGCAAAAGAAAACAAAAGACCACTTCAAGGTACTGTAATGAACTCATTCTTTATTTATATGGGTTTTGTACCTACTGTATTCCAACTTCTCTATGGTTTATAAACTATTTTACTAGCCATAGATTCATCAAAATAAGCAAACAACACACGAAAAACAGAATCTGTCAAAAACAGAACAGTCTATAGTAATCTGTAGGTACCGCAAGATCTGGAACCCCAAAAATTCTAAAATAAATTTTTGGACGTGAGGAATTTATCTATTAATCATATTCAGAAAATGTTAACTAAATATCACTTTCCAAATAAAAATGACAGCAGTTCTCGTTAGAGCTAAAGTTTCCGTTTTTTACAGCAAGTTCAACAAGACTTTCCCCAAGTCTTCCCAACGGTTCTACTTTGCACAAACACTGATTAAACACAAAAAACACAACCAAAACAGAGGCTAGATAAATTATTTATTGAATAATGTCAAGGAAAAATATTGGGTTGACTCCCAACAAGCGCTTTTCTTTAAAGCCTTTTTAGCTAGGCATTGATAATTTCAATGATGCTCACATGAAACACAAGAATTGAAGCACAAAGAGAGCACCATAAAACATGTGACAGACACATCTAAGTCTAACATACTTCCTATGCATAGGCATATTATAGGCAAACAAATTATCATGGCAAGCAAAAACTAGCATATGCATGGAAGAGGAAAGAAACAGTAGTAATCTCAACATAACGAGAGGTAATTTAGTAACATGAAAATTTCTACCACCATATTTTCCTCTCTCATAATGATTACATGTAGGATCATAAGAAAATTCAACAAAATAGCTATCACATAAAATATATTCCACACGGTCCACATGCATGCAAAGTTGACACTCTTCCAAAATAGTGGGATTAACATTAACTAAAGGCATGACTTCTCCAAACCCAATTTTATAAAAAAAATCATAAGATTGAACATTCTCCAAATATGTGGGATCTAAAGTTGACACTCTTCCAAACCCACTTTCAATAATATTACAAACACTATTATCAATCTCATATTCATCACGGGGCTTAAATAAATTTTCAAGATCATAAGAAGAATCACCCCAATCATGATCATTGCAACGAGTAGAGGACATAGCAAAACTAGCATCCCCAAGCTTAGGGTTTTGCATATTATACACACAATTGACATTAATAGAATTTATAATAGAATCATTGCAATCATGCTTTCTATTCAAAGATCTATCGTGAATCGCTTCATTAGGTAATTCATCACACTTTTTAGATTCACGAATTTCAAGCAAAACTTCATAAAGATAATATAGTGCACAAAACTCACTAGCAATTGGTTTATCATAATTGGACCTCTTAAAAAGATTAGCAAGTGGATGAGGATCTATAGATCTTAGGTTCTCTGTTTAGTAATAAATAAACAACTATTCTAACCATACGAGCAAACAAGAAGCAAGCGAAAAAAGAGGCAAATAGAGAAATAGAGGGAGGATAGAGAGAGAGGGCAAATAAAATAGCAAGGGTGAAGTGGGGGAGAGGAAAACGAGAGGCAAATGGCAAATAATATAATGCGGGAGATAAGGGTATGTGATGGGTACTTGGTATGTTGACTTTTGCGTAGACCTCCCAGGCAACGGCGCCAGAAATCCTTCTTGCTACCTCTTTTAGCACTGTGTTGGTTTTCCCCGAAGAGGAAGGGATGATGCAGCAAAGTAGCGTAAGTATTTCCCTTAGTTTTTGAGAACCAATGTATCAATCCAGTAGGAGGCTACGCGCGAGTCCCTCGCACCTGCACAGAACAAATAAATCCTTGCAACCAACGCAAATAGGGGTTGCCAATCCCTATAGGGCCACTTACGAGAGTGAGATCTGATAGATATGATAAGATAATATTTTTGGTATTTTTATGATAAAGATGCAAAGTAAAATAAAGGCAAAGTAAATAGCAAAGTAAATAACTAAGTAGTAGGAGATTGAAATGATAAAGATAGACCCGGGGCCATAGGTTTCACTAGTGGCTTCTCTCGAGAGCATAAGTACTTTACGGTGGGTGAACAAATTACTGTTGAGCAATTGACAGAATTGAGCATAGTTATGAGAATATCTAGGTATGATCATGTATATAGGCATCACGTCCGAGACAAGTAGACCGACTCCTGCCTGCATCTACTACTATTACCCCACTCATCGACCGCTATCCAGCATGCATCTAGAGTATTAAGTTAAAAACAGAGTAACACCTTAAGCAAGATGACATGATTTAGAGGGATAGACTCATGCAATATGAAGAAAACCGCATCTTGTTATCCTTGATGGCAACAATACAATACATGCCTTGCTGCCCTTACTGTCACCGGGAAAGGACACTGCAAGATTGAACCCAAAGCTAAGCACTTCTCGCATTGCAAGAAAGATCAATCTAGTAGGCCAAACCGAACTGATAATTCGAGGATACTTGCAAAGATAACCAATCATACATAAAAGAATTCAGAGAAGATTCAAATATTATTCATAGATAGACTTGATCATAAACCCACAATTCATCAGTCTCAACAAACACACCGCAAAAAGAAGATTACATCGAATAGATCTCCACAAGAGAGGGGGAGAACATTGTATTGAGATCCAAAAAGAGAGAAGAAGCCATCTAGCTACTAACTATGGACCCATATGTCTGAGGTAAACTACTCACACTTCATCGGAGGGGCTATGGTGTTGATGAAGAAGCCCTCCGTGATCGATGCCCCCTCTGGCGGAGCTCCGGAATAGGCCCCAAGATGGGATCTCGTGGATACAAAAAGTTACGGCGGTGGAATTCGGGTTTTGGCTCCATCTCTGATCGTTTGGGGGTACATGGGTATATATAGGAGGAAGAAGTACATCGGTGGAGCAACAGGGGGCCCACAAGGGTGGAGGGCGCGCCTGGGGGGGGGGGGGTAGGCGCGCCCCTACCTCGTGGCCTCCTGTTACGTTTCTTGACGTAGGGTCCAAGTCTCCTGAGTTGTATCCGATGAGAAAATCACGTTCCCGAAGGTTTCATTCCGTTTGATATTCCTTTTCTTCAAAACCCTAAAACAGGCAAAAAAACAGCAATTCTGGGCTGGGCCTCCTGTTAATAGGTTAGTCCCAAAAATAATGTCCAAAACAATAGATAATATAGCATGGAGCAATCAAAAATTATAGATGCGTTGGAGACGTATCAACCACCCCACCAGTATCCATCATGGTGGTTCTGCCGCATTGGTCCTTGACCCCATCATTGACGGATTTCACCTCACTCGAGTCATTATGGACGGTGGAAGCAGCCTGAACTTGCTTTATCAGGATACAATGCGCAAAATGGGTATAGACCCCTCAAGGATCAAACCCACCAAAACCACCTTTAAAGGTGTCATCCCAGGTGTAGAGGCCTGTTGCACGGGCTCAATAACACTAGAAGTAGTCATCGGATCTCCATACAACTTCTGAAGCGAGGAGTTAATCTTCGATATCGTCCCCTTCCGCAGTGGCTATCATGCACTGCTCGGATGAACCGCATTTGCCAGATTCAATGCGGTACCGCATTATGCATACCTCAAGCTCAAAATGCCAGGACCTCGCGGGGTTATAACAGTTAATGGAAACAAAGAACGCTCGCTCCGACGGAGGAGCACACTGCAGCCCTCGCAACAGAAGCGCAAAGCAGCCTTATGAGGCAAACCGCCAATTTGGTGAAAAAGACCCCAGACACCTTCAAGCGAGTCCGGACTACTCTGCAAGAGGATCACCAGGCATGTTTAGAGTTCGCCTAGCAATTCGGCCTCCGTCCTAGTCCCAGTCAAGCGGCGAAATTCGCGTCGCCCGTACATAATTACGCACTCAAGATACCATGGGCATAGGCGGAGGCACGGCCATGGCACGGCCCACAATGCGGCTCAACAACTTCCGGACCCGTATACCTTTAACATTTTCTTCCTTTCAGGCCCCTATTCTATGAAGGCCCTCTCTGATCGTCTGATTATCGGACCCGTCACGGGAAAGAAACACCAAGGAAGCAATAAGCTTTGACGTACAAGCGAATCCTCGGGTGGTCTCTGATAATGATCGATATACCTGTTTTGCATACCCACACGTAGCTTGACCTTGGATAGGACATGTCAAATAGTCCTGGTTTTTACTTATTGCACTACATGTATGCATACGCTTTGACGTATCATTTAAATAACAATATACAACAACAACTCATTATTGCATTCCTTTATGTTTTTTTCCTGTCTGCTTACTTATGACAAGTCGCACCCGTACATTCTGATACGACCAGTGCGCCAGGGGCTTCAGTTTACCCCATAACACGGCATGAATAGTCCGAACACTTTTGACAGTGCGGCACCCCAAACTTATAGCATTATATGCATCAGCTCCGAATCATGTCTTGGGTCAATAGTTGGGTTTGCTCGGCTCCCATGTTTTGGTACCTTACATTCCGCTATATCGGCTAAGGTAGCACTGGGAGAACTACTGCGATTGTGTCCCGGTTCTTCATGGCGAGCACCTCAGTAGAGAAAGCCGAAAAAACTGACTGTCATGATGCGGCGAGAGCTGGTCGCTATTCGAGAGGTCTCAAATCCTTAAAGATTCTTTCTGCTTCGGGCGAGGAGTCGGCCTTGTCCTATTTAGGCGTACATAGCGCCCCAAGTTCGACCTTCCGAATACTAGGGGCTTCGCCAAAATTTAAAATTGTAGACTTCTATGGCTAAGTGAGAGTGATAAAGCTTTATAGTCTGATTGCCTAGTTCGTTGCGCTGAACACCTCCTTCGAAGGACCCAAAACTGGGATAAAGAGTGATCAGGTTTATCCCGAACACCTCAGTACTAGTTACATGGGGGCAGAAGCCGACGATTGGCCAACTCTTAAATTTTATAAACAGCCGCACAGAAGGTAATATTTTAAATTAACAAGTGTTACATAGCGCACATGAACTCGTTTCACATTACAGGATCACATGAGTACATTCATTCAAATATTACATCCTTAGCACATTCCTCTGCCACAAGGCGAACACCCTTCAGGACACTGTCATAATACTTTTCAGGATGGTGATGCTCCTTGCCCTCTGGCGGCCCCTCCTTCACTAGCTTTTCGCTCTCCATCTTCGCTCAGGCAAAAGCCCTGCGCGCACCCTCAATGTAGATGGACCACTTTATGACTTCAAGCCGGGGACAGGCGTTCACAAGCCGCCTTACCAGGCCGAAATAGCTGTCGGGCAGGGGCTCGCTAGGCCACATCCAGACTATGAGGCCCTTCATGGCCAGTTCGGCCGCCTTGTGAAGCTTGACCAGTTGCTTCAACTGGTCGCTCAAGGGCATCGGATGTTTGGCCCCAATATACTGAGACCAGAACAACCTCTCCGTCGAGCTCCCTTCCTCGTCCCGGTAGAACTCCGCAGCATCCGACACACTGCTGGGTAGATTTGCGAATGCTCCTGGAGAGCTCCGAATTCGGGTAAGTAAAAGGAAAGTTTCCTTCACATGCTTGCTTTGCATAAAGAATGCCTTACTCGCCGCTATCTTCCTGACCGCCTCAATTTCCTGGAGGGCCTTTTGGGCTTCGGCCTTGGCCATTTTGTGCATTCTTGAGGGCCTTTGCAAGCTCGGACCCTTGCATCTTAGAGTCATGCTCCAAGGACTCGTACTTCTTGAAAAACTCCTGGAGCTCTTGCTGAACCTTGCCAACTCGGGCCTCTTGCTTCTCGCGCTTGGCGCACTCCTTGGCTGCTTTGCCTTCGGCCTCGGACAACGCCTTCTTCAGGGTCGCCACTTCGGTCGTGTCCCCTAGCAAAATTCACGACGATCCTGTGATCTAACAGCCAGTTTCCCTTTTCTTTATCAATAAACAAACAAGGTATCACTTACCTTTGTTCTCTTCGAGCTGCCTCTTGGTAAGGCCGAGCTCTTCCTCGGACCGCTCAAGGTCCCGCTTCAGTGCGGAGACCTCGGCCGTGTGAGCGGCAGCGGCCAGCAGTGAAGCCTGCTTATTCACATAGACATATTCTGATTAGACTCCTGTGATTATTATTTGATCCTCTATTCGGCCTTTCTTCTGAACACCAAACAGAGCATCAGGGGCTACTGTCTATGTCGTAACATTTTCTCATAATTTGATTACTTACCTCAAAGCCTGTTAGGAGGCTGGCACATGCTTCAGTTAGTCCGCTTTTGGCGGACTGAATCTTCTTGACCACCGCACTCATGATAGTGCGGTGCTCTTCATCAATGGAAGCGCCATGAAGCGCTTCCAGAAAATTATCCGATGCCCCTGGATGGATAGAGGCCATCGGCACAGACTTGCTACCCCAGACATTAGAGCCCATGGGATTCTTGCCCCTCGTGCGCCCAGCGTCCGAAATGTCGCCTTGGGGCGCTTCCGGAACTGTCTCCCCTTGGTTCGATACCCTTTGAGATAGTACCTCGACATCGTCCGTAGGGCGGGGGGAGGAGGCGGTTGGGAGTGAATTGATGTTCATCTCCGACGGGCCCAAAGACTCATCCGAAGAGGATACGTCGATAAGGGCTTTGGAGGGGCTGCATGATAAGAAGTAATAAAATAAAACATACCAAGAATAATTATGGTATCCGGCTTCCCGGAGCTTCGTAATGTTCTCCTCTGTAACAGAGGAGACCATCCACTTGCCTCCCACTCCAGACATGTTTGGAGTGGTTTTGTGGAGAAAATGCGAACTTGGGCGCTGGGGCACGAGTGCGCAAGAATGGATGGGCAGGGAAGAAGAAGGCGTGGCTGAAAACGAGGAGTCCTTGGCCCTTTATACTGACGGAAGAAGCTATGCGCCTCCCCACCTGCCTGGTAAACTCGCTTATTCCCCAAGCGCCATAATTGATGGCGCGGTTGGGTTACCCACACCGGTATTGATGAGAATCTCGTGATAAGGGGACACGATCTCTGCTTCGACAAGACGTGCCAAGAAAACCGCCTCGCAATATGTGTAGTAGCTGGTTGAGAAAAACGGTTCGAATAATGACCAGGCCATGGCATGATGTCACGTTATGAAAAGTTGTCAGCAGATTAGATTTGTGGAAATACTATACTCTCTACGGTGGTATGTGGAATTTGTTTTGCAGAGCTGGACATGATCCTTGTGTTCAAAATCTTCTATGGAGTATTCGGAGAAGGAACCCGCCTTGCAATGCCGAAGACAATCTGCGCGCCGGACTCATCGACATTGAAGCCTGGTTCAGGGGCTACTAAGGGAGTCCTAGATTAGGGGGTCCTCGGACAGCCAGACTCTATCCTTTGTCTGGACTGTTGGACTATGAAGGTGCAAGATTGAAGACTTCATCCCGTGTCCGGGTGGCACTCTCCTTTGCGTGGAAGGCAAGCTTGGCAATTCGGATATGTAGATCTCCTCCCTTGTAACTGACTCTGTGTAACCCTAGCCCCCTCCGTGTCTATATAAACCTGAGGGTTTAGTCCGTAGGACAACAACACAATTATAATCATAAGCTAGCTTCTAGGGTTTAGCCTCTACGATCTCGTGGTAGATCAACTCTTGTAATACTCATATCAACAAGATCAATCAAGCAGGAAGTAGGGTATTACCTCCATCGAGAGGGCCTGAACCTGGGTAAACATTGTGTCCCCTGCCTCCTGTTACCATCCGCCTTAGACGCACAGTTCGGGACCCCCTACCCTAGATCCGCCGGTTTTGACACCGACAGTCACCTAAGCAGCAAAAATTTGCAATGAATAAAGCACTAGAACAAAACTAATTGGACCATTGGAGGAGTCACATACCAAAGAACAATCCCCCAAAGCAGTTTTGTGAATGGAGCTTTGAGCTAGGAGATCGAAAATGGCAGCAAGATGAGCAAGAACTCGGGTTTGAGCTGGCTAGTGATTTTTTTGGGAGGAAGAAAGAGTGTGTGGTAGCTGGAATAAGTGGAGGGGAGCCACCATGGGCCCACGAGGCAGGGGGAGCGCCCAGGGGGGTGGGCACGCCCTGGACCCTCGTGGCTAGGTCCTTGCTCCCCCTGGTGTGTTCTCAGTGCCAGATATTCTCAAATATTCTAGAAAAAATCATATTTAATTTTCAGGGCATTGGGAGAACTTTTTATTTTCAGGGTATTTTTTATTGCATGGAAAAAATCAGAAAACAGACAGAAAATACTATTTTTGCTTTATTTAATATAAATAACCGAAAGTAAAAAGAGGGTACAGGGAGTTGTGTTTTCTAAATTCATCCATCTCATGGTCATCAAAAGGAATCCACTAACAAGGTTGATCAAGTCTTGTTAACAAAGTCATTCCGAAGAACATGGAACCGGAGAATTTTTGAATAACACTAGGTTACCTCAACGGGGATATGCACATCCCCAACAATAAGAATATCATGTTTCTTCTTGACAGTAGGAAGAGGAAATTCAAAACCTCCAATAGTGATTGTTGAAGTTTTTCCAATAGAATTGATACTATGGACTTGAGGTTGTTTCCTCGGAAAGTGTAACGTATGCTCATTACCATTAACATGAAAAGTGACATTTCCTTTGGTGCAATCAATAACAGCCCCTGCAGTATTCAAAAAGGGTCTTCAAAGAATAATAGACATACTATCATCCTCGGGAATATCAAGAATAACAAAGTCCGTTAAAATAGTAACGTTTGGAACCACAACAGGCACATCCTCACAAATACCGATAGGTATAGCAGTTGATTTATCATCCATTTGCAAAGATATTTCAGTAGGTGTCAACTTATTCAAATCAAGTCTATAATATAAAGAGAGAGGCATAACACTAACACCGGCTCCAAGATCACATAAAGCAGTTTTAACATAGTTTCTTTTAATGGAGCATGGTATAGTTGGTACTCCTGGATCTCCAAGTTTCTTTGGTATTCCACCCTTAAAAGTATAATTAGCAAGCATGGTGGAAATTTCAGCTTCCGGTATCTTTCTTTTATTAGTAACAATATCCTTCACATACTTAGCATAAGGATTCATTTTAAGCATATCAGTCAAACGCATACGCAAAAAGATAGGTCTAATCATTTCAGCAAAGCGCTCAAAATCCTCATCATCCTTTTCTTGGATGGTTTAGGAGGAAAGGGCATGGGTTTCTGAACCCATGGTTCTCTTTCTTTACCATGCTTCCTAGCAACAAAGTCTCTCTTATCATAACATTGATTCTTTGATTGTGGGTTATCAAGATCAACAGAAGGTTCAATTTCTACATCATTATTATTGCTAGGTTGAGCATCAACATGAACATCATCATTAACATTATCACTAGGTTCATGTTCATTACCAGATTGTGTTTTAGCATCGGAGATAGAAATATCATTAGGATTCTCAGGTGTGTCTACAACAGGTTCACTAGAAGCATGCAAAGTCCTATCATCTTTCTTTTTCTTCCTTTTAGAAGGACTAGGTTCATCTACAGTAGTTCTCTGAGAATCTTGCTCAATTCTATTGGGATGGCCCTCAGGATACAAAAGGTTCCTGAGTCACTTTACCTCCTCTAGTTGCAACTCTAACAGCAAAGTAATTATTCTTACTATTCAATTCATTGAGAAAATCATTCTGAGCTTTAAGTACTTGTTCTACTTGAGTGGTAACCATAGAAGCATGTTTACTAATGAGTTTAAGTTCACCTTTAACACTAGCCATATAATCACTCAAGTGTTCAATCATATAATAATTATGCTTCAATTGTCTACCAAAATAAGCATTAAAATCTTCTTGCTTAACCATAAAGTTATCAAATTCATCCAAACATTGGCTAGCAAACTTAGCAGGAGGGATTTCAGCTTTATCATATATAAAGAGAGAATTTACCTTTACTACCTGTTTCGGGTTATCGAGACCGTGTGTTTCTTCAATAGGTGATGAATTATGACCATGTATTTCTTCAACAGGAGGTAAATTCTTAACATCTTCAGCTTTTATACCTTTTTCTTTCATAGATTTCTTTGCCTCTTGCATATCTTCGGGACTGAGAAATAGAATGCCCCTTTTCTTCGGAGTTGGTTCAGGAAGTGTCCAATTATTTTCATTAGTCAACATATTATTCAATAGCAATTCAGCTTGATCAACAACTCTTTCCCTGAAAACACAACCAGCACAACTATCCAGGTAATCTCTGGAAGCATCGGTTAGTCCATTATAAAAGATATCAAGTATTTCATTTTTCTTGAGAGGATGATCAGGCAAAGCATTAAGTAATTAGAGAAGCCTCCCCCAAGCTTGTGGGAGACTCTCTTCTTAAATTTTCAAAAAATTATATATTTCCCTTAAAGCAGCATGTTTCTTATGAGCGGGGAAATATTTAGTAGAGAAGTAGTAAATCATATCCTGGGGACTACGCACACAACTAGGATCAAGAGAATTAAACCATATCTTAGCATAACCCTTTAATGAGAACGGAAATAATTTAAGGATATAATAATAGCGAGTTTTCTCATCATTAGTGAATAGGGTAGCTATATCATTTAATTTAGTAAGATGTGACACAAAAGTTTTAGATTCATAGCCATAGAAAGGATCAGATTCAACCAAAGTAATTAACTCAGGATCAACAGAGAAATCATAATCCTTATCAGTAATAAATATAGGTGAAGTAGCATAAGCAGGATCATATTTCATTCTAGCATTCTGAGATTTTTCTTTTAGCTTAGCTAATAGTTTCTTAAGATCACTTCTATCATTGCTGGCAAGAAAGTCTCTAGCAGTTTCTTCATCCATAACATAACCCTTAGGAACAACAGGCAATTCATATCTAGGGGGATAATCTTCATCATCACTTTCATCAATATTATCAGTTTCAATAATTTCATTCTCTCTAACCCTAGCAAGTTGTTCATCAAGGAATTCACCTAGTGGCACAGTAGTATCAAGCATAGAAGTAGTTTTATCATAAGTATCATGCATAGCAGAAGTGGCATCATCAATAACATGCGACATATCAGAATTAATAGCAGAAGCAGGTTTAGGTGTCGCAAGCTCACTCAAAACAGAGGGCGAATCAAGTGCAGATCTAGATGGCAGTTCCTTACCTCCCCTCGTAGTTGAGGGAAAAATCTTGGTTCTTTGATCTTTCAAATTCTTCATAGTGATCAACAGATATAAATCCCAAGTGACTCAAAGAATAGAGCTATGCTCCCCGGCAACGGCGCCAGAAAATGTTCTTGATAACCCACAAGTTTAGGGGATCGCAATAGTTTTTTAGGGTAGAGTATTCAACCCAAATTTATTGATTCGACACAAGGGGAGCCAAAGAATATTCTCAAGTATTAGCAGCTAAGTTGTCAATTCAACCACACCTGGAAACTTAATATCTGCAACAAGGTATTTAGTAGCAAAGTAATATGATAGTAGTGGTAACGGTGGCAAAAGGTAATGGTAGCAAAAGTAATATTTTTTGGGTTTTGTAGTGATTGTAACAGTAGCAGCGGAAAAGTAAATAAGCGAAGAACAATATATGGAAAAGCTCATAGGCATTGGATCGGTGATGGAGAATTATGCCGGATGCGATCAATCATGTAATAGTCATAACATAGGGTGACAAAGAACTAGCTCCAATTCATCAATGTAATGTAGGCATATATTCCGAATATAGTCATATGTGCTTATGGAAAAGATCTTGCATGACATCTTTTGTCCTACCCTCCCGCGGCAGCGGGGTCCTATTGGAAACTATGGGATATTAAGGCCTCCTTTTAATAGAGTACCAGACCAAAGCATTAACACATAGTGAATACATGAACTCCTCAAACTACGGTCATCACCGGTAAGTATCCCGATTATTGTCACTTCGGGGTTAACGGGTCATAACACATAATATGTGACTCTAGACTTGCAAGATAGGATCAAGAACTCTCATATATTGATGAAAACATAATAGGTTCAGATCTGAAATCATGGCACTCGGGCCCTAGTGACAAGCATTAAGCATAGCAAAGTCATAGCAACATCAATCTCAGAACATAGTGGATACTAGGGATCAAACCCTAACAAAACTAACTCGATTACATGATAAATCTCATCCACCCCATCACCGACCAGCAAGCCTACGATGGAATTACTCATGCACGGCGGTGAGCATCATGGAATTGGTGATGGAGGAAGGTTGATGATGACGATGGCGACAGATTCCCCTCACCGGAGCCCCGAACGGACTCCAGATCAGCCCTCCCGAGAGAGTTTGGGGCATGGCAGCGGCTCTGTATTGTAAAACGCGATGAATCCTTCTCTCAGATTTTTTTTCTCCCCAGAGACGAATATGAGGAGTTGGAGTTGAGGTCGGTGGAGCGTCAGGGGGCCCACGAGGCAGGGGGCGCGCCTAGGGGGTAGGGCACACCCCCACCCTCGTGGACAGGGTGTGGGCCCCCTGACGTGGATCTTTCATCCAGTATTTTTTATATATTTCAAAAATAATCTCCGTTGATTTTCAGTTCATTCCGAGTACTTTTATTTCTGCACAAAAATAACACCATGGCAATTCGGCTGAAAACAGTGTCAGTCCGGGTTAGTTCCATTCAAATCTTGCAAGTTAGAGTCCAAAACAAGGGCAAAAGTGTTTGGAAAAGTAGATACGACAAAGACGTATCACACAGTGTTGGGTCACTGACAGTGGGCCCGCCTGGCCCACTGCTTAGGTTTGATTGGTCAGCCGCCCACGTCATCTCCTTTGGCCGAACAAAGGCGGCGCTCCGGCGAGGCTCGCCGGTGATTGGCGGATCCGTTTGGAAAACTGAGGCCATCTGCAAGCTTAGGAGGTCGAGCCGAACACGTGGGTACCCTCCTTGTCTGCCGGAGTGGAGGGAGTCACCGGCGACGAGCTCAACCGAAGAGCTCCGTCGGAGGCAAGTTGGGCGTTTCGCCCACGGGCCATCTTCGGTGAAAGTGATGAGCGGAACGGATTCGTGAGAGCTCTAGGAGTCTCCTGGTGGGGACAATGGAGTGGGGAGGCTGTGGTGGCTTCGGAATCAACGCGGCAGTGGCGGCGGCCATGGTTGCCGGAATTGGAGGAGACGACCTTCTTTGGTCGTGCTGCTGCTATGGAGGATTGCTGAGGGAGGGAGATAGGTAGTGGTGGACTGAGCGGGCTCGGGGGTCCATTTTATAGTGCAGGAGGGGCGGTTCCGTGGCTTCCCGAAGATGAACACGGTGGCATCCGCCATTGATGGCAGAACATGGATGGTGGTGAGATAGGCGTCGCCGGTGGAGGTAGGCGGGGGCGGGGGCGGCTGCAGTTACTCCCAAGAGGTGCTGGGTGGCTCGAGGGTGTGCCACGCATCGCGGGCGGGGACGTGGCCGTGCGGGACTCGTCGGGTGGCGGTCCTGGTCGTCGTGGACGGGAGTGGACAGCGCTAGGGGCCAAGCGTAGGTGTCTGCGAGGGTCATGGTGGTTGGGCTGACCCAGAGATGGATCGGGTTGAGATGGGAGGCAGCAGAGACACGGCAGGAGCTCGGTGCCGATGTGTGTAAAACGCACGCTCTAGCCGCACTCTCTGCACGCACCCAGGGTTCTCGACAAAATGCTAGGGTGGGATACAATGATCAAATCAAGATGATATTTGGCAGCGTAGTGCTACTGGAAACTATAGAGATGCTGGACATGGTGGTTTGGTCAAAAGAGCAAGTTTCAAATGGTGGTTTAGGGAGTTCTGTCATGCTCACCACCTGTTCGACAGAATGCTAGGTAAAGCTAGAGGACTTTGTTGGATTTGAAACTTGGCAGGGTGGGCATCTTTAGATGATAGAGATGATGGTGGAGTTAGTTTGGCAGTATGAGAAACTTGCTAGTGCAAGTTTTACCAGAATTCAGTTCTGGACAGAAACTTCAGTGGCATGTTTGGTGGACTTAAAAGATGCAAATAGATCTGATCTACTGGAGTTAAGGTTTTGGTTGGAAGGACTACAAGTTGGCCAAATTTCAGAGTTAATGGAGCTAGGAAAATTAGGGTTGCACTTATAACTCAAGAATGGGGAAGAAATGAAAAGAGGATGTTTCACTCAAAATTTTCAAAAGACAAAGTTAGGTTTTTGCTCAAAAGTGATTTATAGGCATCACCTGACCTCTCATAATTTTTGTGGGATTTTAAAACAATTATTTAAAATATTTGTAGTGCAACAGAATAATTTTAAGGATTTAAAATGCTAGTAAAGAATTATTTGTGGACAATTTTATTATGGAAATATTTCCTAATGTTATTTATTATATAAATGAAATGATTTACAAAACAACCTAAGACCACAACATTTTACGAAAATAATCTTCTATGGGGGAAGAATTGTGTAAAACAAAATAGAAAAGGCTCTGAAATTAATAAATGACCTGGAGTAGCTCAAAATTTTATTTCTGACTTAGTAAATTTTGATTAAATCTTTAGGGTGTTACACCCGGCCACCCACCATAACCGGGAACTCTCCGATATTTTCCTCACCCTCGCTTCTATCACGATTTTTTCCGTCATGGACAGCCGAAAGAATGTCATGCAGGTGCGTCCCCGGCCCGCCCAGGACAAAAACATATTTTTTGTCATGATTTTTTTCATAGAAGTAGGAGCCCACCACATCTATGATGATATGTGGTTTTGTCGCAATTATCGTCATAGAAGTGGCATAAGCATGACAGGAAAAAAAATTCGTTCGAGCCAAATTGTCACGGACATGTCTTTTTTATAGTGAAACGAATACCGTTGACTTTCATAGAGCAATCTTTTCTGTATACATGATTCTCTATTGATATTTCTATGTTGAATATACGCCACTGAAAGTCCCATGCTCAATTTTGGCACTATTTTGGGTTGATTTGATAATTTTAGAGCATTATATGAATTTCTAGCTATTAAAATTTGTAAAATGATCTTTGATTCAAAAAATATATGGAAATGAGCTCTGAAAAGGATGAAATTTTGCATGGTGTCATCACATAATCCCTATAGGGTGTGATAAATATTTGAGAGAGTTGCGGGAAAATTTGATGCACTTCGTGTACAAACTGAAGAGTTTCTCGCGAAGTATCAGGGTTCAAACCGAAACAGTGGACTTTCATAGAGAAATCTTTTATTTATACATCATTTCTCTGTTAGACTTTTTCTATGTTGAATATACACCATTGAAG
The DNA here is from genome assembly GCF_018294505.1 of Triticum aestivum. Lineage (NCBI taxonomy): Eukaryota > Viridiplantae > Streptophyta > Magnoliopsida > Poales > Poaceae > Triticum > Triticum aestivum. The sequence goes on from NC_057800.1 coordinate 95,276,113, forward strand.
TCTCATGCTCAAATTTGGTACTATTTTGGGTTGATTTGATATTTTCAGACCATTATATGAATTTCTAGCTGGTGGGTGCCTATATTAACTCGTCACTGGTTTCCTTACGGGGGCGGTCGGCTTTGTTTATCATCCGCCACTGGTACATTGCCAAAATAGTAGTGCTGATTCCATCACTGGTCCGCCAAAAATATGACCCCACTCATTTTCCCAGTAGTGTGGGCACATGGCGCACAATTGAGGGAGAGGTTTTGGAACACAACCCATGTTGCAAAATCAGCCAATCGCAACAAGGTCCGCATTGCAAAGTTCGTGGGTGTACTGAGGTTTGTTGTACGCCGCATGACCTAAACTTGATCTGGCCGTAACGGAGGCGGTCGTCGTGTGCGCAGTTACAGCCAGGTGAGCGCCAGCTTCTTTCTTAAAAGGATATTTCATATTTATAATTCGAACATGTGTCAAATAGATTATCGATTCTCAAACTAGTGTGTTTTTTATACAACATAAGTTCTATAGTGATTTTTAGATCTCATATTGTGTGTGCATTTTACTTGTTCGTTTGCTTGTATTGTATATAGGTGCAACTAGTATGCATGAACTAGAGTTCGTTACTTTAGCATGTAGGTTCTATAGGTTCCTCAAGATGCTATTATGGGAGCTCCTAGCTACCTTATTTGTACATAGTGAGCAAGCTTCGACTGGGCTTGTTGTATCTTCCTTTTTTTGTCGTTTTCAAAAGAGACTACCAAACATGCCCGTGCGTTGCAAAGAAAAAAAATCACCTCTTATACACACTCGACGACATCAGCAAATTCACTGAAACCTTTCATGATGACATACAACCAACAACATGATAAGTGATGTTGCGTGTGTCCTTGAGGTGTCTCCAAAAATCTTTATGGGCACTATTTCAAACAGTATAGAAATCAACCTTAAGCCACTTGTTTACATAAAGCTCGCATCAACAGTTTAGTGTACATCATTGTATACAGGTTGGTTACCGTGCACTATGTGAAATAAAGAGGATGATTATGTATGTGCTAGCACATATGCCCATGCATTGCAATGGGAGAGATATTTTTTACGAGAAGCAACGGGAAAGATAATTGATGTGTCATAAAAAAAGGTCTCCACAATGGTAGGTGATAGAGCAAGGAGTAATGGTCTTCTCACTGAACTTGTTTGACACGAGAAATCTTGATTGTGGTGGAGTTGGTCGGCGTGGTGGCGAGCACCCAACTCATGAGTTTTTCGTCCGCGGCAGTCTCCATCTCGGGGTTGTGCCTGCCTCCTCATTAGGTGGCTGCACGGCGACCTTCGGGACACGTTTGCTTCGACCACTCCATCCTATGATAGCCTAACCATGTGGATTATTAATTGCAGTGCATAAATCTCATTTTATTAGCATAATCATGCATGAATGTCCCTTCTTTTTGAGGGTTTATTCTCTCTGATTATTTTAGTGCTCAAGTGCCCATAATTTTGCACTAATTAAAGTCAAACAACATATTCTCTTTTATTGACATGTGCCCACAATTTCTTTCATTTATAGTCAACCAGCATAGAACGAACACGCACCCCTAACCAATGGCCAGCGCGAATATTCAAGAAAATACTATAGCATCAGGTTAGAAATATTTTTAAATATTTTAGACATTCAAAAAATATGAATTCACGACTATTCTTGAAAACGTGAACAATTCTTTAAATCCCCGACAATTTTCAAAAAATGCGAATACATTTTTCTCGAAAATTCAAATATTTTTGGGGAAAATACGAAATAATTAGAAACATTAATAGTTTTTGAAATTCACAAACAATATTTTGAAAACATAAAAATTTCTTAAAAACACAAATATTTTTGAATTTTAGTTTTATTCAAAACAATTTTAGAAAATGTTTTCTTAGACGCAAATATTATTTTGGATTTGTGGACATTTCACTAAAGCAAGAATAATTTTAAATACGGAAAATTTAATAAAATTTAATTTCATAAAAAGAATCTCAAAGAATTTTGGAAAAAACAAACATTTTCTTAAATGAGAACAGTTTTTGAATGTGTAGATAATTTTGAAACGGGAAATTTTTAAAAGTTTCAAACATTTTTCAAAACCGGAACCAAATTTTGGAATTCTGACGAATTTCTGAAATTTTGAATACTTTTATAAATTTTTTACTTCACAGAAAAAATAAAAAAAGGAAAAAAGGAAAAAATAAATAAGAAAAAGAGAAAGAGAAAGAGAAAGATAAAGGAACAGAAAAAAAAAATAGAAATAGAACAACGAAAAAGGGGAAACGGGCTGGCCCAGTCTTAGACGTTCCGTGGGAAGGTTCAACTATTTATCATTCCGTGCAATACATAAGGTCTTCCCAACTTCGTGGGGGAATAATAAGTGGGCTGACTTCGTGGGGCCGGAGCACGTGGGGCTCAATTACGGAATTCTGGAGAAACCTTCTTTTTCTTTTCTAGGATAGACGCACAAAAATTTAGTATCACCTCGAATAGAAAGAAAAATCTTTCCAACGATGAACGGAAGAAAAAATTGAACAAACACACCTTGCTTTATACTAGGTATAGATATAGATATAGAATAATGTTTTGAGAGTGCTTTTTTCTATGTCTCCTGTGTATGGATCCTCCATGATTCGTTTGAGATTCACGCTATTTTCTTTACTTGTTCTTAATTTTTTTTGTCTCATAATGTTTCTTTCCTTTTCTTATTTCAATGTGTACATCATGTTTCATTGTTACAAAAATAATGCATTGGCTTCAGATTAGTATGATGATACACAACGATACATTATGATTCGCTTTGGAACGAGAGAAAAATCTGATGTAACGCTTTGAAACATGACAAATCTCATAGTAACGATGAACAGTAGATTCCCCTGCATGATAGAATCTCATTTCTCGAAATGTTTTATATATTTTGCAGATACATGCGATCGCAAGCAAATATGTCAACTAGTAATGCTGATCAGATATACAGAGAGCCGGAGGACTTGGCGCAGTCTGCTGTGGCGAAGGTCACGGTGCCCTTGTCGAGGTCATAGCCGACGTGCATGTTCTGCTGCGCAATATTCCCGATGATGGACACAGGATGAAACTGGTCAGACGGCGCCGCCACCGCCAAGCACAGAGTCCCCTCCTGCAACTCCACGAACGTGTTCTCCGCCTTCAGCGTGACCGTCGCGCCGCCGCCCAGCCCCAGCGTCACGTCAGGGATCATCGCCGCCACCTGCCCCTTCCGTACCCCGCTCACGTCGAAGCACAGTGGCAGGAGATCTTCCGGCGACTTCGCCGGCGGGAGCTTGACCCTCCGGGTCAGCTCTTCCACCAATGGGTCCACAAGCTCGTTCGCGAGGTACGTCAGCGTCGTGCCGGAGTCGACGATGACGGGGGACTGCTGCGGCGCCGCGAGCGTCTTGTTCCCGATCTTGACGGACTGGAGATCGACGGTGTAGTAGGCCTTCACTTCAGATGGGATCAGCGGCGTCGTCGCCGCGCCCGGTTCCGTCACGGTGGCGCGGGGGCCGAAGTTGACCACGGAGGAGGCGTTGATGGAGTAGGGCACGAGGCAGTAGGAGAACCTCCGGCCGAGCGATGTGTCTGCGCCTAACTGATTGACGAGGGAGAGATCGCCGCCGCCAAGTCCGACGAGGCCGTCCCCGATGAACGAGCCCATCATGGTCGTGGAGCAGCCGAAGTTGACGTTGGCCACGCGTATCTTCCCATCGCCGCGGGTGCCTTGGTCGTCGGCGAAGGTGAAGGTCTCCGTGGAGAGGAGGCCGCGCGTCTGGGAGCCGTCGCCGTAGGAGTAGAGATACCTGCACTTGGAGTCGGGGCAGGAGGCATCGGGGAGCGCGCGGCATGCGCCGGAGCTGCAGCTCACGAGACCGAACGTCGTCGAATTGGAGGAGTTGAACTGGACGCCCGGCGGCGGCGCGGACGCGGGAGCGGGAGCGGACGCGTGCGCGTGCCGGGCGGCCGCCAGACCAGGAGCCACTTCTCCGTTGCTGCAATTAAGCCAGATGAGGTCGCTGCCGGTGTCGGCGATGGCGAGCATGCGGGTGGGCGGGGTGCCCACGTTCACGGCCATCAGGTACTCGAAGGGCCTGGAGGTGAGCTCGGAGACGGGGCCGTCGGCTGATGGTGCGTCGACGCGGCCGTAGGACCGCGAGAGCGCAGCGGCCTGCGTTGAGGACCGGCGCGCGGCCTCGAGCACGCGGGCGTGCGCGGTGAACGACGGGTCATGATACGGGGACTTGACGGAGTCACGGTGGATGAACTCCACGCTAAACCCATCGCCGCCGACGTACGCCGTGCACAAGAACATGTGCGCCGTCAGGACGACGCTGGCGAGCAGGAGAGCGCGGGATGTCGTCGTCCCAGGCATTGTGTGCTGACTCGACTGTGGGGTTGCTTGCCAATGGTGTGTTGCTGCTGCTGCTATGCAGAGTATTAATAGGGGAATTGGCGTAGGATGAAAATGGTAGGTTGATTAATGGGTAGACGAATGGGGCAAGTCGGTATGGTATGAACTGTGACTGCTCCATCAGCCAGCTCCTTGCATTATGCTATGAATTACGTACGTGATGCACTCCGCATGGAATTCGGGGTAGGTTCGATTGGAGAGCTGGACAGGAGGACACCGGACTAAGTTTTCACGCACTTCTTTGGCAATATATTTTGTATACCAGGTCTCAGCTATTTTATAAGATTATTAATTAACATTCAAAATGGCAATATGGTTCAATTGTTTTCACTTCACAATCCTAACACAAACCGGAACTTGGCCGCCGTTTCATCCAGATGCAATCTTGTTCCCAAACTTGAGCACCTTCACGTCTATTTCCCAAACATCTGCTCCATCCGATGGTATTTCCACACTGGTAGAATCGGTACACTCTCTTCACCTTGAAGACCTTGCATTGATTGTGATGCTGGCCTTGATACTGCCTAAGTTTGTGCTTGTGCACAACCCAATATTAGCATATGCTTGTTATTTGACACAATCAAAATACTTGACTCCCCAAACTTTTCTTCTGCAACATGTAACGTAAACTTTAGGAGATTGAATTTTACATTCTTCAGGTAAAACAGTAGTGTGATCCTTACTTTTCAGGTAAGGAGGTAAAGTTAGCAAACCTCCTCAAACCAAACATGGGATTATTTTTCGTTCAGTTGGAATTATCCAACTTCACACAAGAAGGCCATACCTCGACGGTCCCAAATTTCTCTAGTGTCTTTTCTTGACAATCTCTAGCAGACCCCTATATCAAAAGTTCAAAACATATCTTTTATTCCATAGGATTAAACTTTTATTCATCTTGCACGTGTCTTGTCTAGACATCAGGAGCAGTTATTGGTATTTCCGCTATCTTTTGGACAATTTGGAAGTTGAGAAATGGTGTTATATTGATAACAACAAGGTTACTAATCCTTGTGTCCCTGTTAATCTGATTGTTAAAATGCTTCACGGTTGGCTTATTTTGCAGACAAATCTAGGAAGACAAGGTAATGAGGTGGGGCGTAAATGGGGTTGAGATGATCGCTGGTGAAGTTTTAGGGATGCGCTTGGATGGAGGGCTTTGCATAGAAAACTGTAGGCTCTCCCAGGCTGAGCTCCTTTGGACTGCATCCAGTAGCTGTTTGGATCACTCTCACCCCACACTCTCCACTGGTGGCGACTATTGCAAAACCCTATTAGTAGAAACCTCATGTATGCTTGATGTTCTAAGAATCGTCTAGAACTGGCTTGTGGCTTCTCAGGATGATGATGCTCCAAATCTTTTTAGTTCTCTGGGCTATCAGCATATATGCTGATATAGCCCCATGTGGTTTGGATGGTCGGTTGAGAATAGCCCAATTGTTTCCGTTCTGATCATGCATCATCATTTCCCTCCCACTTGGTGGGTTTGTTGCTCTTGTTGCTTTGTAGCTAGTAGTTGTTAGGAAAGACATTGTGGTTTCTTATAATAGAAATCGAAGAGGAAGCTCTCTTTATAAAAAAATCAAACACAAATTCATTTCAAACACAAATTTAAACTAGTTCATTGCATAATTCGATAATGGTACCACATCAATATCATACATAGATAATTAAACAGTCCATTTTCTACTACATTAAATAGTATATCGACATTGAATTGGGTTAAGCATCGATATAAAACATATAAAACTGCATCTGCTACATCACTCTACTCATCGTTGCCCATAAGGTAGTCCCGAGTCAGAGGAGGAGGCAGGGATCACCCTTGACGGTGTCCTGGATTAGGGGGTGCACGCCACATCGGCTTGCATTCATGGGCCGGGCCGAGGACCCACCAACAACTGAAGAATGTCCCATGCATGCCCTGGCCCTCGGCGTACTCAAGATGGAATCCTCCGAAGACTTGTAGTATGATAATCCCCAAGTGCAAGGAATCACTGTAGCAATTTCCAAAGGTGGAAGTGATAAGTATGGAGTGTCGAACCCACAAGGAGCTAAAGGTAAGATCAATATTCTCTCAAGTCCCATCTACCACTGATACGACTCTAAGTACACCAAACGTTTGCTTCCATCTAGAAATGAGAAATAAAACTACGTTGTGGGTATGAAGAGGATAGCTTTGCATGATGTCGAAGAACTAAAATATAAAAATAGGTGTTGTTATCATAAAGTTATAATATATTACAAATAGCGAGTGTGGAATAATGATGGAACAGTGTGCGGAATTTTCCTAGGCAATCGTTAACAAGATCGGTAATCATTATTGCAATTTTATATGAGGGAGAAGTATAAGCTAACATACTTTCTCTACTTGGATCATATGCACTTATGATTGGAACTCTAGCAAGCATCTGTAACTACTAAATATCATTAAGGTAAAACCCAACCATTTCATTAAAGTATCAAGTCCTCTTTACTCCCATACGCAAACAACCCCCTTACTCGGGTTTAAGCTTCTGTCACTCTAGCAACCCACTATAAGCGAATCATGAACATATTGCAAACCCTACAACGGGAATCCCTCACGCGTGCGCGACACAGAGGGCACCATATGATAGCACCAAAATAAAACATACAACTCAAACCAATCTAGATCATCAATCAACCCAAAAGACAAAAGAAATATACTCAAAACATCATAGGATGGCAGCACATCATTGGACATAATATGTGGCATAAAGCACCATGTTCAATTAGGGGATTGCAGCGGGGTGGGAGAGTGGACCACTTAAAAGAGAGAGGACGGTGATGAAGAAGGTGATGTTGATGAAGACGATCATCGTGGCGATGGTGTTGGGAAACGTAGCATGCAATTTCAAAAAAAATCCTATGCTCGCGCAAGATCTATCTAGGAGATGCATAGCAGCGACAGGGGGAGAGTGTGTCCATGTACCCTCGTAGACTAAAAGCAGAAGAGTTTGACAATGCAGTTGATGTAGTCGAACTTCTTCTAGCTCTGACCGATCAAGCACCGAACGTACGGCACCTCTGAGTTCTACACACGTTCAGCTTGATGACGTCCCTCGCCTTCTTGATCCAGCAAGGTATCGAGGAAGTAGATGAGTTCCGTCAGCACGACGGCGTGGTGACGATGATGGTGAAGTGATTCTTGCAGGGCTTCGCCTAAGCACCGCAAAACTATGACCGGGGGTGTAAAGTATGGAAGGGGGCGCCGCACACGGCTAATGATTGTTGTTGTGTGTTCCAGACGCCCCCTCCCCACGTATATATAGGTGGGAGGGGGAGGGGAGCAGCTATGGGGCGCCCCAAGTAGGAGGAATTCTACTTGGGGTCCTCCCTCAATTAGGCCTCCCTCCCTTCCTTATTTCCGGAGGGGGGGGGAGAGGAAGGAGAGAAGGAAAGGGGGGCGAACCCCCACTTTACCTTATCCAATTCGGTCTCCTTCCTTGGGGGAGCCACCACTTGTGGGCTGCTGTGCTCCCCTCCTATGGCCCATATGGCCCATATCATTCTCCCGGGGGTTCTGGTAACCCCCCCCCCGGTATTCCGATAAATACCCGATACGATCCGGAACACTCCCCGTGTCCGAATACTATCATCCTATATATCAATCTTTACCTCTCGACCATTCCGAGACTCCTCGTCATGTCCGCGATCCTATCCGGGCTCCGAACAACATTCGGTCACCAAATCACATAACTCATATAATACTAAATCGTCATCGAACGTTAAGCGTGCGGACCCTACGGGGTCGAGAACTATGTAGACATGACCGAGACACCTCTTAGGTCAATAACCAATAGAGGAACCTGGATGCTCATATTGGCTCCTACATATTCTATGAAGATCTTTATCGGTCGAACCGTTATGACAACATACGTTATTGCCTTTGTCATCGGTATGTACTTGCCCGAGATTCGATCGTCGGTATCTTCATACCTAGTTCAATCTCGTTACCGACAAGTCTCTTTACTCGTTCCGTAATACATCATCCCGTAACTAACTCATTACTCACTTTGCTTGTAAGGCTTCTTATGATGTGTATTACCGAGAGGGCCGAGAGATACATCTCCGATACTCGGAGTGACAAATCCTAATCTCGATCTATGCCAACCCAACAAACACCTTCGGAGATACTTGTAGAGCATCTTTATAATCAACCAGTTACGTTGTGACATTTGATAGAACACAAGGCATTCCTCCGGTATTTAGGAGTTGCATAATCTCATAGTCGAAGGAATATGTATTTGACATGAAGAAAGCAATAGCAATAAAACTGAACGATCAATATGTTAAGCTAACGGATGGGTCTTGTCCATAACATCATTCTCCTAATGATGTGATCCCGTTATCAAATAAAACTCATGTCCATGGTCAAGAAACCTTAACCATCTTTGATCAGCGAGCTAGTAAAGTAGAGGCTCACTAGGGACACAATGAAACGCCCTCGATGCGGCTATATCTCCCACGTGTCGAAGCACGACTTAGAGGCATAACCGCATTGAAGCAATGTCGCAAGTGAGGTAATCTTCACACAACCCATGTAATACATAAGGGAAAGAGATACATAGTCGGCTTACAATCGCCACTTCACACAATACATGAATAAAGCATTACAACATCCAGATACAATCAGGGTCCGACTGCGGAACCAAAATAAAAGAAGACTACCCCAAATGCTACACAGATCCCCGATCGACCCCAACTGGGCTCCACTACTGATCAACTAGAACGAAACGACACAACGGACAAGATCTTCATCGAGCTCCTCCTTGAGCTTGGTTGCGTCACCTGTACGTTCTCATCGGCACCTGCAAGCTGGTTTTGGAAGTATCTGTGAGTCACGGGGACTCAACAATCTCACACCCTTGCGATCAAGACTATTTAAGCTTATATGTAAGGAAATGGTATGAGTTGGAGCTGCAACAAGCGACTAGCATATATGGTGGCTAACATACGCAAAAGAGAGCGAGAAGAGAAGGCAAAGCACGGTCGAGAATCTATGATCAAGAAGTGATCCTAGAACAACCTATGCCAAACATAACTCCAACACCGTGTTCGCTTCCCGGACTCCGCCGGAAAGAGACCATCACGGTTACACACGCGGTTGGTGTATTTTAATTAAGATCAACTTCAGGTTTTCTACAACCGGACATTAACAAATTCCCATCTGCCCATAACCGCGGACATGGCTTTCGAAAGTTCAAATCCCTGCAGGGGTGTCCCAACTTAGCCCATCACAAGCTCTCATGGTCAACGAAGGATATTCCTTCTCCCAAGACAATCCGATCAGACTCGGCATCCCGGTTACAAGACATTTCGACAATGGTAAAACAAGACTAGCAGAGCCACCCAGATGTGCCGACAAATCCCGATAGGAGCTGCACATATCTCGTTCTCAGGGCACACCGGATGAGCAAGACATCGGGTGGGCCAGCCCAGAGTTTCCCCTGGTAGCTTCGGACATCGCTCGGTTGGACCAACACTTAGAGAAGCACTGGCCCGGGGGGGTTAAAATAAAGATGACCCTTGAGTCTGCAGAACCCAAGGGAAAGAAAAGGCTAGGTGGAGAATGGTAAAACCAATGTTGGGCCTTGCTGGAGGAGTTTTATTCAAGGCGAACTGTCAAGGGGTTCCCATTATAACCCAACCGTGTAAGGAACGCAAAATCCGGGAACATAACACTGATATGACGAAAACTAGGGCGGCAAGAGTGGAACAAAACACCAGGCATAAGGCCGAGCCTTCCACCCTTTACCAAGTATATAGATGCATTAATTAAATAAGAGATATTGTGATATCCCAACAAAATATCCATGTGCCAACAAGGAACAAGCTCCAATCTTCACCTGCAACTAACAACGCTATAAGAGGGGCTGAGCAAAGCGGTAACATAGCCAAACAACGGTTTGCTAGGACAAGGTGGGTTAGAGGCTTAGCTCAACAATATGGGAGGCATGATAAGCAAGTGGTAGGTATCGCGACATAGGCATAGCAAAAGAGCGAGCATCTAACAAACAAAGATAGAAGTGATTTCGAGGGTATGGTCATCTTGCCTGAAATCCTCCAAGGAAGAAGAACGAGTCCATGAAGAAGACAAACGGACGTAGTCGAACGGATCCTCACAAACGCGACATTAACGGAACCAACCTAAAGAAGCAACAACGGAAAGAAGCACACAACATAGTAAACAACCAACACATGAACATGGCAGGATATGCGAGATGCGGTATGCGATGCATATGCAAGACTTGGAAAGGAATGATTGAACCTGGCCTCAACTTGGATATCCAAGAGTGCCACTGGAAAGGTGAGTTGATTTCGGTTGAAATCGATATAAAGATCACCGAAATCGGATGCACGGTTTGGAAATGGCAAGCAAAACAAATATGGCACCGGTCTGCGATAATCAGCAAGTAGCCTTCTAAATGCATCAAGATAAATATGCTACAGCACTCAAACATGACAACAAAATACATTGTAGGGATCCACTCATGAAGCTTGACAAAAGATGAACACTAACCTATGGCTAATTCACTCAATAACAGGTTCAAACAAGCATGGCAAAAGTGCAAAAGATAACAAGTTACACACTTAGTGAAATTAACACAAGTCTAGAATTTATCATCAGGAAGCAATCTTTAGAGCATGAAAACTACATTCTACAGGAACATATCATGGCAAAGAAAGGCATGGAATGAAGCTACTCTAAGCATATAACAAAAGTCCCTTAGTGACCTTGAGCCAAAAGGGATCAGAAAATACAATTGCAAGCATGTGAACATAGCAAAAAGATAAACAGATTCAGACTTAGTGAAAAACTGGAGCATGGCAAATCAATCAACGAGTAGGCATGTTTACGAGCTCGATGCACTCACTACAGAGCATCACATGACAAAAAAAGCATACACCCATGAAGAAGACATGGCATAGAAGCTAGACATGGCAAGAACAACATCATAGCATGCACGAATCAATGACAACAACCTCGGCAAAATCACTAAACATGTTAACAATCTGCCGGGAATATTTTATAGCAAGTAGAGCTCGATTGACTCAAGCTAGGGTGCTCCATAAATGCAAACAAAGACATGGATGGATAGAGTACAACAATATCTACAAAACATTCTTACTGATTATCCTCAAAAGAGGCACGGATCACTAGGAAACAACATGAACATATGGCATAAAAATAATAACAGGTCAAGGACTTAGTGAAATTCGAAGTCCCTGAAATCAGAATCATTGAGTAAGCTACTTTGCATGCTTGTGCTAGTCACCACAAAGATCACAAAAATACATGGCATACACACCTGTAAAGATGGCATGGCATTCATCAAAACACATGTAGAGCTCAGGATCATAGCATGCACACATTAATCATGGCAAAAATGACAAAAGACCATTTGCCGAAACACATCTGACATAATCATCACATAGCCCTCTTCCAACAGCATTTCGGACATGAAGATGAGCTCAAATGAAATGATGCAATGAGATGAAATGATGTACTTTTCGAGACGAACACTTTAATATGCTACACGTGCGAATCGGAGCTACGAGTGCAGAGTTATGATACGATGAATATGGGCATATGATTCTAGAAACTTCGGGGACTTAGTGGAATTTACCTCCGCGAAAAGTCAACGCGGGATGAGGATAGCCGGGACGAGGGGGCCGTTTGGATGGCGGGGTTGGTGGATCTGATGCCGATCCGGAGGACCTCGCCGGAGTTCACCGGAGAAGACGACGGAGAGGTGGCCGGTGACGGAGAAGGAGGCGCGGGGAGGCGAGGAGGTTGCCGGAGAGGGCCGGACGGCGGAGAGCGGCGCGGGCGTGGCGCCGGTGGACGTCGCTGGTGAGGCGGGGAGGCGTTAGCCGGCGGGATCCGGGGCGGCTCGCCGGATCCATGGCCGGAGCGGCCGGATCAGGGCGGTGACCGGCGATGGGTGGCGACGAAGCCGGCGATGAGGAGAGCGAGCGGCGGGCGGCGGCGCGCAGCGTCCGGTTGTCGGAGACGGACGCGGGCGGCGGAAGGCGCGAGGGGCGCGGGCATTCGTGCCGCGGCGGCGGCGGGATGGGCCTCGTGGGCCTGATCTGCGCCCGGTGGGCCTGGCACGGTGGGAGGAGAGAGAGGGCGGCGGTGGTGGTGAGGTGGCGGTGTCCGATCGGGCGAGGGGGCAGTGGCGGACATGTCCGGCTCGGCATGGACGTGTCCGGCGGCGCGAGGATGAAGAAGACTAGGGTTCACCCGCGAATTTCGGAGGGGATCACATATATATAGGTAGAGGGAGCTAGGAGAGTCCAAATGAGGTGCGGTTTTCGGCCACGCGATCATGATCGAACGACCGAGATGATGGAGGAGGTTTAGGTGGGTTTTGGGCCAAATTGGAGGGGTCTTGGGCTGCAACACACACGAGGCCTTTTTGGTCCCTCGGTTAACCGTTGGAGTATCAACCGAAGTCCAAATGGCATGAAACTTGATAGGCGGTCTACCGGCAGTAAACTAAGTGACACCGGGTGACAAGTCTCGGTCCAATCCGAGAACGTTTAACACCCGCACATGAAAAGAGGTAGAAAGGGACATCGGGTGACATAGGAGCGCCGGATTGCAAAACGGACAACGGGGAAAATGCTCAGATGCATGAGACGAACATGTATGCAAATGAATTGCACATGATGACATGATATGAAAAGCATGACACGCAAGCAATGACAAGGCAACAACAGCGAATAACTAGAAGACACCTGGCATATCGGTCTCGGGGCGTTACACACAATGTTGTCTATGTATTCAAACATGTATTTAGGTTTCCGATCAATACAATTCTAGTTCAATACAATTCTAGCATGAATAATAAACATTTATCATGAATAAGGAAATAGTATAAAATAACAACTTTATTATTGCCTCTAGGGCATATTTCCTTCAGTCTCCCACTTGCACTAGAGTCAATAATCTAGTTCATATCGCCAGGTGATTTAACAGCAATAGTTCACATCATCACGTGATTAACACCCATAGTTCATATTGCCATGTGACCAACACCCAAAGGGTTTACTAGAGTCAATAATCTAGTTCACATCGCCATGTGATTAACACCCAAAGAGTACTAAAGTGTGATCATGTTTTGCTTGTGAGAGAAGTTTAGTCAACGGGTCTGCCACATTCAGATCTGTATGTATTTCGCAAATTTCTATGTCTACAATGCTCTGCATGGAGCTACTCTAGCTAATTGCTACCACTTTCAATTTGTATCTAGATTGAGACTCAGAGTCATCTGGATCGATGTAAAAGCTTGCATCGATGTAACTCTTTACGGCGAACTCTTTATCACCTCCATAACCGATAAATATTTCCTTAGTCCTCTAAGGATAATTTTGACTGCTGTCTAGTGATCTACCCCTGGATCACTATAGTACCCCCTTGCCAAACTCATGGCAAGGCACACAATAAGTCTGGTACACAACATGGCATTCTTTGTAGAACTTATGGTTGAGGCATAGAGAATGACTTTCATGCTCTCTCTATCTTTTGCCGTGATCGGGCTTTGAGTCTTACTCAACTTCACACCTTGCAACATAGGCAAGAACCCTTTCTCTGACTGATCAATTTTGAACTTCTTCAAAATCTTGTCAAGCTATGTGCTTTGTGAAATTCATATTAAGCGTCTCGATCTATCCCTATAGATCTTGATGCCCAATATATAAGTAGCTTCACCAAGGTCTTTCATTTGAAAAATTCTTATTCAAGTATCATTTTTATGCTAATCAGAAATTCTATATCATTTCCAATCAACAATATGTCATCCACATATAATATCAGAAATGCTACAGAGCTCCCACTCACTTTCTTGTAAATATAGGCTTCACCATAAGTCTATATAAAACCATATGCTTTGATCACCTCATCAAGCGTATATTCCAACTCTGAGATGCTTGCACCATTCCATTGATGGATCGCTAGAGCTCTCACACTTTGTTAGCACCTTTAGGATCGACAAAACCTTCTAGTTGCATCATATACAACTCTTCTTTAAGAAATCCATTAAGGAATGCAATTTTGACGTCCATTTGCCAGATTTCATAATCATAAAATGCGGCAATTGCTAACATGATTCGGACAGACTTAAGCATCGCTGCGGGTGAGAAAGTCTCATCATAGTCAACTCCTTAAACTTGTTGAAAACCTTTTATGATAAGTCGAGTTTTGTAGACAATAACATTACCATCAGCGTCAGTCTTCTTCTTGAAGATCCATTTATTCTCTATGGCTCGCTGATCATCAGGCAAGTCCACACTTTGTTCTCATACATGGATCCTATCTCAGATTTCATGGCTTCAAGCCATTTATCGGAATCTGGGCTTATCATAGCTTATTCATAGTTCGTAGGTTCGTCATGGTCTAGTAACATGACTTCCAGAATAGGATTACCGTACCACTGGTGCGGATCATGCTCTGTTCGACCTACGAGGTCCAGTAGTAAGTTGATCTGAAGTTTCATGATCATCATCATTAGCTTCTTCTCTAGTTGGTGTAGGTATCATGGGAACGGATTTCTCTGATGTGCTACTTTCCAATTTGAGAGAAGGTACGATTACCTCATCAAGTTCTACTTTCCTCCCACTTACTTCTTTCGAGAGAAACTCCTTCTCTAGAAAGTTTCCATCCTTGGCAACAAATATCTTGCCTTCGGATTTGTGGTAGAAGGTGTACCCAATTGTTTCCTTAGGGTATCCAACGAAGTCGCACTTCTCCGATTTGGGTTCAAGCTTATCAGGCTGAAGCCTTTTGACATAAGTGTCGCAACCCCAAACTTTAAGAAATGACAGCTTAGGGTTCTTGCCAAACCACAGTTCATATGGTGCCGCCCTAACAGATCTAGATGGTGCCCTATTTAACGTGAATGCAGTTGTCTCTAATGCATAACCCCAAAACGATAGTGGTAAATCGGTAAGAGACATCATAGATCGCACCATATCTAATAAAGTATGGTTACGACGTTCAGACACACCATTACATTGTGGTGTTCCAGGTGGCGTGAGTTGTGAAACTATTCCACATTGTTTTAAATGAAGGCCAAACTCGTAACTCAAATATTCGCCTCCGCGATCAGATCGTTGAAACTTTATTTTCTTGTTATGATGATTCTCCGCTTCACTCTGAAATTCTTTGAACTTTTCAAACATTTCAGACTTGTGTTTCATCAAGTAGATATACCCATATCTTCTCAAAGTATATGTGAAGGTCAGGAAATAATGATACCCGTCACGAGCCTCAATACTCATCGGACCGCATACATCAGTATGTATTATTTCCAATAAGTCATTAGCTCGCTCCATTGTTCCGTAGAACGGAGTTTTAGTCATCTTGCCCATGAGGCATGGTTCGCAAGTATCAAATGATTCATAATCATGTGATTCCAGAAGCCCATCTACATGGACTTTCTTCATGCGCTTTACACCAATATGTCCTAAATAGTAGTGCCACAAATATGTTGCACTATCATTATCAACTTTGCATCTTTTGGCATCAATATTATGAATATGTGTATCACTACGATCGAGATTCAATAAACCATTTACATTGGGTGTATGACCATAGAAGGTTTTATTCATGTAAACAGAACAACAAGTATTCTCTGACTTAAATGAATAACCATATTGCAATAAACATGATCCATCATATTCATGCTCAATGCAAACACCAAATAACATTTATTTAGGTTCAACACTAATCCCGAAGGTAGAGGGAGTCTGCGATGGTGATCTTATCAACCTTGGAATCACTTCGAACGCACATCGTCACCTCGCCCTTAACTAGTCTTTGTTCATTTTGCAACTCCTGTTTCGAGTTACTAATCTTAGCAACTGAACTAGTATCAAATATACAGGGGCTACTACGAACATTAGTAAGGTATACATCAATAATCTGTATATCAAATATACCTGTGTTCACTTTGCCATCCTTCTTAGCCGCCAAATGTTTGGGGCAACTCCACTTCCAGTGACCATTTCCTTTGCAGTAGAAGCACTCAGTTTCAGGCTTGGGTCCAGCTTTGGGCTTCTTCACGGGAGTGGAAACTTTCTTCCCATTCTTCTTGAAGTTCCCTTTCTTTCCCTTGCCCTTTTTTCTGGAAACTAGTGGTCTTGTTAACCATCAACACTCGATCCTCTTTCTTGATTTCTACCTTCGCTGATTTCAGTATCGCGAAGAGCTTGGGAATCATTTTAGTCATCCCTTGCATATTATAGTTCATCATGAAGTTCTAGTAGTTTCTTGATACTGACTAGTGTTGGGAACATAGTATTTCAAAAGAATTCCTACGATCACGCAAGATCTATCTAGGAGAATCATAGCAATGAGTGGGGAGAGTGTGTCCACGTACCCTCGTAGACCGAAAGCGGAAGTGTTTAGTAACGCGGTTGATGTAGTCGAACGTCTTCGCGATCCAACCGATCCAAGCACCGAACGTACGGCACCTCCGCGTTCAACACATGTTCATCTTGATGACGTCCATTGATCTCTTGGTCCAGTTGAGGACAAGGGAGAGTTAGTCAGCACGGTAATGATGAAGTTACCGGTGCAGGACTTCGCCTAAGCACTACGACGATATGACCGAGGTGTGTAACTGTGGAGGGGGGCACCGCACATGGCTAAGAGAAGGCTTGGTGTGTCTTTGGGGTGCCCCCTCCCACGTATATAAAGGGGGGAGGAGAGGTGGCCGGCCCCAGGGGGTGCGCCATGGCGGGGAGTCGTACTTGGACTCCCGATCCAAGTAGGATTCGCCCCCCTGTCAGTGTCAAAACCGGCGGATCTCGGGTAGGGGGTCCCGAACTGTGCGTCTAAGGTCGATGGTAACAGGAGACAGGGGACACAATGTTTTACCCAGGTTCGGGCCCTCTCTATGGAGGTGATACCCTACGTCCTGCTTGATGAATCTTGATGAATATGAGTATTACAAGAGTTGATCTGCCACGAGATCGTAATGGCTAAACCCTAGAGGCCTAGCTTGTATGGTTATGATGATGTCATCATAATATATCGACTAGCCTGGCCTTGGCTTATATAATGCACCAGAGGCCTAGGATAACAAGAGTCCTAGCCGAATACGTTGGTGGAGAGGAGTCCTTGTCTTGATCACCAAGTCTTGTGGAATACTCCTTGTATGCGGCATGGGCTGCCCGAAGTGGCCCATGAGTGAACCGCCATGGGGGTCCTCGGCCCAATCCACCTGGTCAGAAGACGATGTGGTGAGTCCCCCTAGTCTAGGACACTGTCAACCCCCCTTCCTATTCCCACTAGGAGGAGGAGGAGAGAAGGAAAGGGGGCCGGCCCCCCAACCCTAGTCCAACTTCGTTTGGGCTTGGGGGGCGCCCACCACCACCCGGCTGCCGCCTCCTCTCTCCACTAGGGCCCATGAAGACCCATTAACACCCCCTGGGGGGGGGGGTTCTGGTAACCCCGGTACTCCAAAAAATGCCTGGACCTTTCCAAAACCATTCCAGTGTCCAAACATAACCTTCCAATATATCAATCTTTATGTCTCGACCATTTCGAGACTCCTTGTCATGTCTGTGATCTCATCCGGGACTCCGAACAAACTTCGGTTCATCAAACCACATAACTCATAACATAAATCGTCATCGAACGTTAAGCGTGTGGACCCTACAGGTTCGAGAACTAGGTAGACATGATCGAGACATATCTCCGATCAATAACCAATAGCGGAACCTGGATGCTCATATTGGCTCCTACATATTCTATGAAGATGTTTATCGGTCAAACCGCATAACAACATACGTTGTTCCCTTTGTCATCGGTATGTTACTTGCCCAAGATTTGATCGTCGGTATCATCATACCTAGTTCAATCTTGTTACCGGCAAGTCTCTTTACTCGTTTCGTAATACATCATCATGTGGTTAACTCATTAGACACATTGCTTGCAAAGCTCATAGTGATGTGCATTACCGAGAGGGCCCAGAGATACCTCTCCGATACACGGAGTGACAAATCCTAATCTCGATCTATGCCAACTCAACAAACACCATCGGAGACACCTTATAATCACCCAGTTACATTGTGATGTTTTATAGCACACAAGGTGTTCCTCTGGTATTCGGGAGTTGCATAATCTCATAGTGAGAGGAACATGTATAAGTCATGAAGAAAGCAATAGCAATAAAACTAAACGAACATTATGCTAAGCTAACGGATGAGTCTTGTCCATCACATCATTCTCTAATGATGTGATCCCATTCATCAAAGGACAACACATGTCTATGGTCAGGAAACTTAACCATCTTTGATTAACGAGCTAGTCTAGTAGAGGCATACTAGGGACACTCTGTTTGTCTATGTATTCACACATGTAC
This sequence comes from Triticum aestivum, assembly GCF_018294505.1. Taxonomy (NCBI): domain Eukaryota; kingdom Viridiplantae; phylum Streptophyta; class Magnoliopsida; order Poales; family Poaceae; genus Triticum; species Triticum aestivum. The sequence goes on from NC_057800.1 coordinate 95,294,945, forward strand.
TAAGTTTTCGGTTAATACAATTCTAGCATGAATAATAAACATTTATCATGATATATGAGGAAATATAGATAACAACTTTATTATTGCCTCTAGGGCATATTTCCTTCAACTGGAGAACTCTGTCAATCACTATCTTATCTGGAAGATTAACTCCCACTTGATTCAAGCAATTGTAGTACCCAGACATTATGAGTACATGCTCACTGGTTGAGATATTCTCCTCCATCTTGTAGGCAAAGTACTTGTCAGAGATCTCATACCTCTCGATACGGGCATGAGTCTGAAATACCAATTTCAGCTCTTGGAACATCTCATATGCTCTGTGGTGTTCAAAACGTTTTTGAAGTCCCTGTTCTAAGTCATAAAGCATGGCGCACTAAACTATCAAGTAGTCATCATACTGAGGTTGTCAAACGTTCATAACATCTGCTTCTGCTCCTGCAATAGGTCTGTCACCTAATGGTGCATCAAGTACATAATTCATCTGTGCAGCAATGAGGATAATCCTCAGATCACGGACCCAGCCCGCATCATTGCTACTATCATGTTTCAACTTAGTTTTCTCTAGGAACATATAAAAAATATAGGAGCTATATCATGAGCTATTGATCTACAACATAGATATGCAAATACTATCAGGACTAAGTTCATGATAAATTAAGTTCAGTTAATCAAATTGCTTAAGAACTCTCACTTAGATGGACATCCCTCAAGTCATCTAAATGATACGTGATCCAAATCAACTAAACCATGTCTGATCATCAGGTGAGATGGAGTAGTCTTCAATGGTGAACATCTCTATGTTGATCATATCTACTATATGATTCACGTTCGACCTTTTGGTCTCTAGTGTTCCGAGGCCATGTCTATACATGCCAGGCTCGTCGAGTTTAACCCTAGTATTCTGCATGTGCAAAACTATCTTGCAACCATTGTATGTGAATGTAGAGTCTATCACACCCGATCATCACATAGTGTCCCAACATGACAAACTGTCGCAACGGTGCATACTCGGGAAGAACACTTATACCTTGAAATTTTAGTTAAGGGATCATCTTATAATGTGATACGTATCCAATGCATCTACTTTTCCTAACGCTTTTCCTCTTGTTTTGGACTCTAATTTGCATGCTTTGACTGAAACTAACCCCGGACTGACGTTGTTTTTAGCAGAACTACCATGGTGTTGTTTTTGTGCAGAAATAAAAGTTCTCGGAATGGAACGGAACTTTGCGAGGATTTTTTATACAATAAATAAGAATTTCTGGAGCCAAGATCCATCGGAGGGGGCACCTGGGTGGGCACAACCAACCAGGGCGCCCCCTCCTAGCGTGCCCAGGTGGGTTGTCCCCACCTGGTGGCCCCGCAGACCTTGAAACTGACGCTATTAAATCCTATTTTTCTAGAAAAATCAAGGAGAAAGAATTATCGTGATCCACGAGACGAAGCCGCCATCACCTTCTGTTCATCATCGGAAGGCCAGATCTGGTGTCCGTTTGGGGCTCCGGAGAGGGGGCTCTTCGTTCTTCGTCATCACCAACCCTTCTCCATCGCCAATTCCATGATGCTCCCCACCGGGAGTGAGTAATTCCTTCGTAGGCTTGTTGTTGGTCATGAGTTGGATGAGATTCATCATGTAATCGAGTTAGTTTTGTTAGGGCCTCACTACTGCAGGATGCTGCTAACGCGACACTACGATCAGAGACCCTTTGACGAAACTGTGTGCGATGCAATAATCGCAAACGGTGGTGTAAAAAACTATCAAAAAAGGTGCAAAACGTTTGCGATGACGGATGCATCAAGCACGGTTCATATTTTAGTTGTATGTGCGATTCAGGGCATACGGTTCAGTTCAATTAACCGTTTTCGATGAGAAGGAACAAAAGAAACGGGTAGCCAGATGAAAGTGTGTGCGATGTGCAGCATACGGTTCACTCGGATGAACTGTTTGTGATTAGGCAACACAAAAGAAACGGTCAGCCAGATCAAGGTGTGTGCGATGTACGACGTGCGGTTCACCCGGATGAAGTGTTTGCGTTGAGACAAGAGAACAGAAACGGTTCAATATAACAAATACCATAAATATTGCAAGGTTCAAATTCAAATATTACAACACCCAAATTCAGACATTGCAAGCTGCGTCATTTCTGAAAAGGGATCAGCTGCTGACAAGTCACGTATGGGTTTAACACAATAACTTCCAATTGCTTTTCCATATGCTCTTCCAATACGAAGTTTGGCATTTTTGGAGGCACTTCCATTCCGCAGTACCTGTCGGCTCTGATAATCATACCATTGATCTTTCCTAATTAAATGTGTGTTCAACCTCAGTACCGTCATCACCTTTGCTCTGGCAAGAAAGAACCTGGCGAGTGTAATCTCCAGTGGGGTCCCTCGGTAGGAGTTCAAAGTAATATTTGAGAGGTGCAGATCCAGGCATTCGATGTGATTGTCATTAAAAACATCTTCCACCAGGCCTAATATGCACTGCAAAAGAAGATAACGTGTTGGTGCCTACACGCAGTTTTGAACACTGCTACACGCCCATTTGGTTTGCAGGATTTGTAAAATGCACCAACGTGCCATCTTCGATCTGGCATGATTAAAATGGGCATTTGATTACAATCAATAAACATGTAGCCTTCTTCACAAGAGGTTGGATTGGATGAAAAATTCCCTACGAAAACTAGTACAGATGAATCCAAAGTAGAAATGCTTATGGATGATTGTAACCGTATGAATGAAGCAACCAATATGGGTTGGGGGTGTATGTCCTAAAATCCTCCAAAATTCCTTCAGAAATCATAGTACATTGTCATTGTAAACTTGGGAAAAGGTGCAAAAAATTGAACTCCCTTATGGTTAACATTTAACAGGAAAGGAACATCACCTCGATATACAACTTCTTCAGGAACGGAAAGCATCTCACGCAACTGAAAACTTGGTCCAGGTTGGGGACGATAGATTCTAGTGCGAAGACCTTCACTGTGCCTAGAGTCTGGGTGAAGCTTCGCTGGATGACAAATGAACATACATCTTCAAAACTAGAAATAACGTTGATATCAAGGAGAGGTATATAAGGCGACTATTGTACCTGAAAGTTGTAGTATTTGACAGACGAGTAGCCCACCACTTTCAGTTTTGGCGCAGAAATGACATTGATTCTTGTTGGACCTTGTTGATCAACTAGAAGTAATCTCTCAAGTGAAGGTGTGTCCTGGATGACCATATTTTGGTCCACCTTTTGTGATCTCTCGTTGCAGCACCAGCAACACACATAAATAGTCTGGAGAGTCCTGGAGGTGATGTGCAAGGTACTCGACCAATTCATCACCTGAAGACGAAGGAACTCGAGTGCAGTATAGCCGTGGAGCAGGCGCTCCATGTCATCCTTTGGGATGCGGACGGCGACGAGCTCGAGGTGCTTTAGTCGTGGTAGAAAAAGAGTGGGCGCGTCATTAAGGGGGGATGGCAATTCATGAACTTGGCGAGGCGCGGCATGGGCGCAAAGCAGAGCGCGGACATTGGCAGCAAGCACATATGCCCATCATTATAACTTAGCTTCTCGAGCTGATCTATGGCGCGGGATTGGACCCACTCGTCAAGCTTGGCTCGTTCCTTTCCATTGGAACAGAACTTGCCCGGGATAAGGCCTTTGATTGGGCCATCGTGTCTGCCGAGGATCTGGGAGAACGCATCCAAGCTTTGGCGAGGAGGAGGTCGACAAGGGTGCAGAGCCATAGGGTGCGCCACCGCCAGGAAAGGGAGGCTGTCCTCGCCCGATATTTGATTGGGAGGAGGGATATGATGACTATCAACATATCATCGGGGAGGTTGTTGATGAAGTCTAGGCCTGCTGGAGTCGCTTGCGGTTCTTTCTCGACCCGCCTCCACTTGTTGGCAGCCTCGTTCTCCACCTCGTCGGCGGGGACGGAAACCTCTGTCTCCATATTCACGTCGTGCCCCGGTGCTTCAGTAGCCCCGGCGTCGCCACTCCCTCCAATGGGGCGCTTCGGTGGCATCCTCGTACACTGACAACTTTGAGGACTTAGAGCGGCGTCGAGGATGTGGGCGGAGAGAGAGAGAGGAATTGTGTGTGTGGCGAGGATGGGGGGTCAGGCCGCTCGGTGGCGCCATTAATATAGACCAATGGGAGCGAGGCGGGCAGCGGTCCAAGGCTGTCTCGCTTCCCAGTGAGAACGGATGCTTAATCTCTAGTATGAATGAAATCTATGCTTAATCCCGGTGAGAACTATTAATTTTGAGCTGCATATTTTGACAAATCGCAGTGTCTCTTGGCTTAGTGCCGAAGTCTGGCTTTAATTTGCATACCATAATCTGAACCGTTTGCGTTGAAGAGATTCACAGATCCTGCGTTGAACAACTTGTGCACTTCTCGGTGAGCCTGCGCACCGGACTGCGCTTGCACGCCTCTTGTTCAGTCAAGCAGCTATCCACACGGCACCTCCTATAGCCATTAAAACCAAGACACGTGGCGTCACGTGAATGGTTAACCGAACGCACATGGTTTGAATTATACAAATGTTTGAGATATTAAAGTGGCAGCTGTTTTTTTCAAAATGCCTTTGTTGGCTGTCATTATTCGAGTGCGCCTTCTCTCAAAATGTACACGAAAAATACCATAGCATGTCGGGTGCCCTTCCATGATAGCATGCCAAGTTTCATGAATTTCAGACGAGTTTTAGATTTACTAGAATTTAAAAACAAAGTATCTCAATGTTTTGCCGGCAATCAACGGTTCCCTGGTGTTTGAAATTCATTCCCATTTCTTGCATGCACCCAAGGACACAGATTTGATTTTTCAACCAATTTATATGCACTGGAGCATGCACATGTAGTTCAAATTTGAATTATGCACAAAAATGCATTGAAAACTCAGATAATGCATAAAAATGTCCAAACGAACCCTGAAAAATCACAAAAATTCACACAAGACTCCTGTTGTTCTATGTTGACACGAGAAAAAAATTTGAAAGCAATAAGAGGCAATGGATATAGTTTCGTCCCCAAAGGTGGGGCGTTCCCTACCGAAAACCATCATGCTTGTTGTGAGAAGCTCCGGTTTGTGAGAAGCATATACCAAACCTGCCCCAAATGGGACAAAATTTTTACCACGGCATGTTGATGCAGCTCCATGATAGCATGCCAAGTGTCATGAATTTCAGACGAGTTTCAGATTTACTAGAATTTAAAAACCAGGCATCTCAATGTTTTGCCAGCAATCAACGGTGCCCTAGTGTTTGAAATTCATTCCCATTTCTTGCATGGGACCTAAGCATGCACCCAAGGACACGGATTTGATTTTTCAACCAATTTATATGCACTGGAGCATGCGCATGTAGTTCAAATTTGAATTATGCACATAAATGCATTGAAAACTCAGATAATGCATAAAAATGTCCAAACGAACACCGAAAAATCACAAAAATTCACACAACACTGCTGTTGTTCTATGTTGACACGAGAAAAAAATTTGGAAGCAATAAGAGGCAATGGATATCGTTTCATCCCCAAAGGTGGGGCATTCCCTATCAAAAACCATCATGCTTGTTGTGAGAAGCTCCGGTTTGTGAGAAGCATATACCCAAACCTGCCCCAAATGGGACAAAAATTTTACCACGGCATGTTGATGCCGCTCCTTGATAGCATGCCAAGTTTCATGAATTTCTGACGAGTTTTGGATTTACTAGAATTTAAAAACCAGGCATCTCAATGTTTTGCCAGGAATTAACGATGCCCTGGTGTTTGAAATTCATTCCTATTTCTCGCATGGGACCTAAGCATGCATCCAAGGACACAAGATTTGATTTTTCAACCAATTTATATGCACTGGAGCATGCGCATGTAGTTCAAATTTGAAATATGCACATAAATGCATTCAAAACTCACTTAATGCATAAAAATGTCCAAACGAACCTTGAATAATTCCAATTTTTTGACGACACACCTATAGTTGCATGTTCACTGCAGATAAAAGATCTAGTAATTGAAACACCGTCCATGGCCGCTGTGACCCCATTATGTAATTCAAATCAAGACGAAAAAGCAAGTAGATCCCACATAGTTTATTATAAATAACAGTGTGAGATGCAACACAAAATATGTTCGGACCGTGTCTGAATAAGGGATCGTGTCTGATGACACTTTGCGCGATAGTTTTTTGGCTGAAGCGATTCCAAATTTTTGGCTTTCGCGGAAATATCTACCTCCCCGCCCCCTCCCCTTACCAAAAGCCACATTTCCCCTGTTTCCGCCTTCCTTTCCAAGTTGAAACCTTCACTCCTTGCTTGCAGCACCGCCGCCTCCTCGCCGGCGACCCTCCTTCACGCTGCTCGGCCTCGCCTATCCAAGCAGGTAATCCATACCTGACCCCCATCCTCCTCCTCCTTCCACATCCCACATGCCCCGACCGCCAGCGCGAGTGAAAGATCGTGGATGTCGCCTAGAGGGGGGTGAATAGGCGTTTTAAAATAATTACGGTTTAGGCTTGAACAAATGCGGAATAAACCTAGCGGTTAATTTATCAAGCACAAAACCTAAAACGGCTAGGCTCACCTATGTGCACCAACAACTTATGCTAAGCAAGATAAGCAACTAGGAGATAGCAAGATATATGACCAAGAACAATATGGCTATCACAAAGTAAAGTGGATAAGTAAAGGGCTCAGGTAAGAGATAACCGAGGCACGCGGAGATGACGATGTATCCCGAAGTTCACACCCTTGCAGATGCTAATCTCCGTTTGGAGCGGTGTGGAGGCACAATGCTCCCCAAGAAGCCACTAGGGCCACCGTAATCTCCTCACGCCCTCGCACAATGCAAGATGTCGTGACTCCACTAAGGGACCCTTGAGGGCGGTCACCGAACCCGTACAAATGGCAACCCTTGGGGGCGGTTACCGTACCAGTACACTTTGGAAACCCTTGGGGGCAGTCACCGAAACCCGTCAAATTGCTTGGGGCGATCTCCACCACCTAATTGGAGACCCCGATGCTTGCTCGGAGCTTTACACCACAATGATTGAGCTCCGAACACCACCAACCGTCTAGGGCTCCCAAGCACCCAAGAGGAACAAGCTCAAGGATACCAAGCACCCAAGAGTAATAAGCTTCTCTACTTGTAACTTCCACGTATCACCATGGAGAACTCGAACTGATGCACCAAATGCAATGGCAAGGGCACATGGAGTGCCCAAGTTCTTTGATACGTCCATTTTGCATCATGCTTTTATATCGCTATTTATTGCATTATGGGCTATTATTACACATTATGTCACAATACTTTTGTCTATTCTCTCTTATTTTACAAGGTTTACATAAAGAGGGAGAATGCCGGCAGTTGGGATTCTGGGCTGGAAAAGGAGAAAATATTAGAGACCTATTCTGCACAGCTCCAAAAGTCCTGAAACTTCACCAGAAGTTATTTTCAGAATATATAAAAAATACTGAGCGCAAGAAGTACTAGAGGGGGGCCACTCACCAGCCACGAGGGTGGGGGCGCAACCTACCCCCTGCCTCGTGGGCCCCCTGGTGGCCTTCCGATGCCCATCTTCTACTATATGGAGTCTTTCGTTGAGGAAAAAAATCATAAGCAAGCTTTCGGGACGAGACTCCACCGCCACGAGGCGGAACCTTGGCGGAACCAATCTATGGCTCTGACGGAGCTGTTCTGCCAGGGAAACTTCCCTCCGGGAGGGGGAAATCATCGCCATCGTTATCACCAACGATCCTCTCATCGGGAGGGGGTCAATCTCCATCAACATCTTCACCATCACCATCTCCTCTCAAACCCTAGTTCATCTCTTGTATCCAATTCTTGTCCCTAAGTCTGGGATTGGTGCCTGTGGGTTGCTAGTAGTGTTGATTACTCCTTGTAGTTGATGCTAGTTGGTTTACTTGGTGGAAGGTCATATGTTCAGATCCTATATACACATTAATACCCCTCTGATTATGAACATGAATATGCTTTGTGAGTAGTTACGTTTGTTCCTGAGGACATGGGAGAAGTCTTGATATTGGTAGTCATGTGAATTTGGTATTCGTTAGATATTTTGATGAGATGTATGTTGTCTCTCCTCTAGTGGTGTTATGTGAATGTCGACTACATGACACTTCACCATTATTTGGGCCTCGAGGAAGGCATTGGAAAGTAATAAGTAGATGATGGGTTGCTAGAGTGACAGAAGCTTAAACCCTAGTTTATGCGTTGCTTCGTAAGGGGCTGATTTGGATCCATATGTTTCATGCTATGGTTAGGTTTACCTGAATATTTTTGTTTAGTTGCGGATGCTTGCAATAGAGGTTAATCATAAGTGGGATGCTTGTCCAAGTAAGGACAGTACCCAAGCACCGGTCCACCCACATACCAAATTATCAAAGTACCGAACACGATTCATATGAACATGATGAAAACTAGCTTGACGATAATTCCCATGTGTCCTCGGGAGCGCTTTCTCTATATAAGAGTTTGTCCAAGCTTGTCCTTTGCTACAAAAAGGATTGGGCCACCTTGCTGCACTTTATTTACTTTTGTTACTTGTTGCTCGTTACAAATCATCTTATCACAAAACTATCTATTACCTACAATTTCAGTGCTTGCAGAGAATACCTTGCTGAAAACCGCTTATCATTTCCTTCTGCTCCTCGTTGGGTTCGACACTCTGACTTATCGAAAGGACTACGATAGATCCCCTATACTTGTGGTTAATCAAGATTCTTTTCTGGCGCCGTTGCCGGGGAGTGAAGCACCTTTGGTAGGTGGAATTTGGTATGGAAAAATTTATATAGTGTGCTGAAATTTACTGTCACTTGTTACTATGGAAAGTAATCCTCTAAGGGCCTAGTTCGGGGTATCTTCGCCCCGACCAGTAGAGCAAAGAGTTGCTCCTCAACCTACTGAACCCACTGAAAATGAAAATGTCTACTTTGAAATTCCTTCGGGTATGAGAGAAAAACTGCTAGCTAATCCTTTTTCAGGAGATGGAACATTACATCCTGCTGAGCACCTAATATATGTGGATGAAGTTTGTGGATTATTTAAGCTTGTAGGTATGCCCGATGTTGTTATCAAGAAGGTCTTCCCTTTATCTTTAGAGGGAGATGCATTGACATGGTATAGGCTATGTGATGATATGGGATCATGGAACTACAAATGATTGAAATTGGAATTTCATCAGAAGTTTTATCCTATGCATCTTGTTCATCGTGATCGCAATTATATATATAAGTTTTGGCCTTGTGAAGGAGAAAGCATCGCTCAAGCTTGGGGGGGGGGGGGCTTAAATCAATGTTATATTCATGCCCTAATCATGAGCTCTCAAGAGAAATGATTATCCAAAAAATTTATGCTCGGCTTTCTGATAACAATCGCACCATGCTCGATACTTCTTGTGCTGGCTCTTTTATGATGAAGACTATTGAATTCAAATGGAATTTATTGGAAAGAATTAAATGCAACTCTGAAGATTGGGATCTCGACGAAGGTAAGGAGTCCGGTATGACACCTAAGTTTGATTGTGTTAAATCTTTTATGGATACCGATGTTTTCCGTAAATTTAGCACTAAATATGGACTTGACTGATAGTAGCTTCTTTCTGTGAATCTTTTGCTACTCATGTTGATCTCCCTAAGGAGAAGTGGTTCAAATACCATCCTCCCATAGAATTAAAAGTAGCTGCACCTATTAAAGTTGAAGAAAAGACTATCACTTATAATGATCCTATTGGTCCTACTACTTATGTTGAGAAACCACCTTTTCCTGTTAGCATAAAAGATCATGCTAAAGCTTCAACTGTGGTTCGTAAAAGCAATATTAGAACCCATACACCTCCTGAGCAAGTTAAAGTTGAACCTAATATTGCTATTGTAAAGGATCTCTTGGCTGATAATATTGATGGGCATGTTATTTATTTCTGTGATGAAACTACTACAATTGCTAAACCTTGTGCTAAAGATAAACGTAGACCGGTGGTAGGCATGTCTATTATTTCTGTTAAAACAGGAGATCATTGTTATCATGGCTTGTGTGATATGGGTGCCAGTGCTAGTGCAATACCTATTGACTTATACAACGAAATTATGCACGATATTGCACCTGCTGAGTTAGAAGATATTGATGTCACAATTAAACTTGCCAATAGAGATACTATTTCACCAATTGGGATTGTTAGAGATGTTGAAGTCTGTGGGAAAACTAAATATCCTGCTGATTTTCTTGTTCTTGGTTCCCCACAAGATAGCTTTTGTCCCATTATATTTGGTAGACCCTTCTTAAACACTGTTAATGCTAGGATAGACTGCAAAAGGGATGTTGTTACCATTGGTTTAGGTGATATGTCTCATGAGTTCTACTTTTCTAAATTTCGTAGACAACACCGTGAAGAGGAATTGCATAGTAAAGATGAAATTATTGGTCTTGCTTCTATTCCCGTGCCTCCTAGTGATACTTTAGAACAATATTTGCTAGACCATGAAAATGATATGTTTATGAATGAAAGAAGGGTAATAGATGAAGTGTTCTTTAAACAGGGACCTATTCTGAAACACAACTTACCTGTTGAAATCTTAGGGGATCCTCCTCCACCCAAGGATGATCCCGTGTTTGAGCTTAAACCTTTGCCTGATACTCTTAAATATGCTTATCTTGATGAAAAGAAGATATATCCTATTATTATTAGTGCTAACCTTTCAGAGAAGGAGGAAGAAAAATTATTGAAAACTCTGAATAAGCACCGTGCTGCTATTGGATATACTCTTGATGATCTTAAGGGCATTAGTCCCACTCTATGTCAACACAAAATAATTTTGGAAAAAGATGCCAAACCAGTTATTGATCACCGACGACGACTGAATCCGAAGATGAAAGAAGTGGTAAGAAAAGAAATACTAAAGCTCCTTGAGGCAGGTATAATTTATCCCGTTGCTGATAGTCAGTGGGTAAGTCCTGTACATTGTGTTCCTACGAAGGGAGGTATTACTTGATTAAGCTATGTACCTAGGGTAGGGTCATAGGCCTGACCTAGACTTCTTCCCCAAGGACATCACCCCAAAGCCAGCAGCATTCAAAGGGTGCCGTTATCCAATTTACCAGAGACATTCCACTCGGAAGATTCAATGTCACTTGACCGTCACCGAAGTCACTCGACAAACAGAAGATCTGAAGCCACCCTACACAGCAACGGTCGGACATTTACTCATAGACTTAACTATCATTTATATCACTTTAATACAGACATTACCTGTAATGCTCCTTCTTTATGTACATTGAACCCTGCATAATGGAGGGGAGCCGGGGTCCTGGCGCACTCTATATAAGCCACCCCTCTTCCAGGACAGGGGTTCGTATCTTTTGTAAACTCACACACGCATATAATCTAGTCGACCGCCTCAGGGCACCGAGACGTAGGGCTGTTACTTCCTCCGAGAAGGGCCTGAACTCGTAAACTCATGTGTACAACTACTCCACAGCTAGGATCTTGCCTCCTCATACCTACCCCCCTATTCTACTATCAGTCTTAGATCCACGACAGTTGGCGCCCACCGTGGGGCAGGTGTCTTAGCAGCTTGTTGGAGAAGTTGCGACTTTTCTGATTCCCGTCATCATGGTTTCTGGTGGAGGATTGGCTGAAGGTCGCGAGATCCATCTTGGCGCGCTTGTATTCATCGCCGACGAGTATGCTTGGCTCCACTCGATGTCGAGGCGCTCCCCGTTCGTGGGGCGACGCACTTCCGCGCATGCGTCCGCGACGTCCTTCTTCGGCAGCCGTCGACTCAGTATCAGTCGGCTCTGACGGCAACCTCGCTTTCTGTTGATTGTCGGCGCCAGCGATCCAGTAGGTCGTCGTTTTAGTGGTGGGTCAGGCATGTAGTGGCCCGCCAATCAGCCACCCCACAAATCGCGGCGATCGAGCCCGATGAAAGTCTTTATGGCCTGTTCGAGCTGTCGACTAGCTCCGTTGAGACCGTGTCCGAGTGCGACAGAAGTGTAACATCCCAAATTTTCAATTTGGAATGTTATACATATATCATCCATGCATATCATACTTTACTGCATTTCATTTTGCAATCCTTGAAACCCTAAGCAACTCAAGGACCCTCGGAGAGAGTTGGGGATTTCCCAGTTTTCATATTTGAGTTTTATCAAATATTGAAACGAGGATTTTTGGTTTTAATTATTTTCTCTCCGAAAATATTTCATATTAAAATACATGAGAGGAGATAATATGACTTCTCCAAAATAAATGAAATATTGAAGGAAAAACATTAAAATCAAATATTTGATTTTTATCTGGAGTTTATCGCTATTTTATTCGAATTAGAAAAATTGCACGTTTTACAAAGTTGCATTTTAGGGCCAAGAAAATGTTCATCTTGTTCTAAATATTTTATTTAGACAGTGAAAAATTGTTTTTGGCATTTTTAGGTTTTTATTTTATTTTCTAGGATTTTTTAGTTTCGGAGAATTATTTAAAAAAAATAGCGCCTAACTGGGCCGAAGCCCAGCCGAGCCGGCCCGCTCCCCCGTGCCGCCGTCTCCCTCTAGGAGACCGACGCCGCCGCTGCCTCGGACCAGAAGTCCGGCCGGGACTCCTCCTCCCCGCCGCCTTGCCCCTCCTCCAAGCCGCAACCCCCCTCCTTAAATACCCCCCAACCCCGCCGCCACCACCACCCGACCCTGCCCAACCGCAGCGCCGCCGCCGCCGCCCGTCGCCCCGTCGCCGCAGCCCGCCTCCCTGCCGCCGCAGCCCTGCCTCGCCGGAGCCTCACCGGAGGTAACGTCGTCGTTGCCGCCGTCGTTTTTTTAAAACTGATCCGGTTTTTTTAGAAACCCCTAGTTCATTTTTTAGATCGGTTCACCGGTTTTTCTCGGTTTAGTTACTTTGCGGACGTTCGTCCGTACATTCTTTTAATGAACGGTGTTCACTCGTTAGCCGCAGACAACGAACGTCCGTTCGTTAGCCTGTTCGTCAGTTTTCTTTTTCTCGGGTTTTCCATGATTATTTTCAATCGCGATTCCTGATCCGATTTTCGTTTTAGTTTATCTTTTCGCTTGTTTTTCTGAATCAAGCGATTCAAGCGCCTAGATCTTCATCTCAAAACCCTCTTTCTGTTTAACCAACTTGAAAAATCTTTTGCTACTGCAAAATTTGACCTTAGACCAGATTAGTAAATGGATCTTGTTTCTTTCGCCGTTTGAGTTTCGTTGCTTTGTTTGATTTGATTCTTTTTGCAAACCGGAGTTCTTAAGTTGAACTTTCTGGTTAGATCTTCTTATTTGAGATTTACCCGTGTTTCCTTGCTTGATTGCTTATGTATGCTTTTGTTTGTTTGCGATAGAACACCCGGAGTGCGAAGCGTGCTACTACGAATCCTTAGGTTTTGCAGATCATCAGCAAGGCAAGTAACACTTTGATCATACCCCTTTATCACCCAGTTTTTACGCATTAGTTCCAATCCTCAAACATTGCATGGTTAGGATGTGATTAACATGTGGGTTGGGAAGTAGTTGATGAGGTGGAACCTATTGCCCTGTTATTATCAAACCCTTGGGAGTTACTCCTACGTATTGCTTATATTGCTATGCTATGCTCGTGGACGTGGTGGGTGAGTGAAATCCATGACAGATGTGAGATTGTTAATTAATGGTTCAACTTAAGGTGGCAACATGAATACACATCTGGGTGGATTGTTTGTTGGGCACCTGGGGAATCCATTGTTGTCCTAGGATATCCCGGAGTACCCATGTGATAATCCTATGGTCCGCCACCCAGGCTCAAAGGGAACTGAGATATTTTCATGCTAGAAACTTCCATGTGCAGCCATAAGCTATTATGGGCTCTAGCATAGTTGAGTAAGTTGCGTGAAGCTTCCGAAGAGGTGGATCAGCAGGAAGTAGGATGTAGGTTGGTATGGTCTGCCCGGAGTAAGGAGTTAATGCTTCTAAAAGACTGTGTCTCGGTCATCCGTTTCTCCAACACCATGTAGTGCAAGAAATCCAATGGAGGAGATCGAGTCTTGTGGGGAAAAGAGCACAAACCTCTACAGAGTGTATAAACTAATCATGGTTAGCCGTGTCCCCGGTTATGGACATCTTGAGTATCTAGTACTTGGAGTATCATAAGTATCTCGTCACTCTAAACTAATATTGTTGGATTGGTAATTACTTTAATTGGGATTGAGTTGGAGGAACCTTCTCAATGATGTTTCAACTACCATGATAGTTAAATAAAATATATTCCTTTGTTGTAGGGAAAAATTGGCTTTTCGCAAAAACTATAACCATAGAGCTTTCCAGCAGCCAAATATGCATGTAGTGATAGCATTATTCTGTTCTTGCTCTACTGTGTTATCTTGCCAGCATATTCCATGTGTTGACCCGTTTTCGGGCTGCAACGTATTATGTTGTAGACTTTTCAGATGAGGAGTAAGGTTCGTTAGGTCGTTGCCGTGCAGCTCAGCTATGTCATTGGAGTTGATGGACTCACTTTATCTTCCAATCCTTCCGCTGTTATCGTATTAGATGGCCTTAAGACATATTTATTGTAATAATTTCTCTTTTGAGACACTAGATGTAATAAGTGTGTGATTGCTACTCTGTTATAAATCCTCGAGTACTGTGTGTGTCAGCATTACCGATCCAGGGATGACACTGAAGCACATAGACTTGGTCGTTTGAGGTCGGGTTGCTACAAGCAGCGACCCCGCGGTGGAAGTCTTGATGGTCAATCGACCATGCAGTCCTCCCGGCTTCACCCGTGAAGACGGGGGCGATGGCGTCGGTGACCCATCGCATGTCGACAAGGAGTACTGCCCTGAACCCCTCTCTTCAGAACGGAGGGAAGATCTTCGCCGTTGTAATATGGATGCACTTCACACTCCTATCATTAGAGAAACCCCCGAGGCCCAGGCCCTAGAGGAGGCGCGCGTGGCCAACTTGGCTAAGCGCACTTGTCTGGAGAACCTCCAGCGCGCACTTGACGAGTGTGCTCGGCAGCGGATTCCTGAACCTAGTCGACGACAACTTTTTCCGCCTTCGACTAAGGTATACCGAACTCTGATCCAGAATCTCACAGCTGCAGCTTGAATAGCAGAATCAATTCAACCTTCCCAGTTAGAAGCTGGCCGAGGTTTGATGCAGATTCGGTATTTACTCTGGGCAGCGGGAGAGCAGAACACAGCAGTATCCCAGTCGCGGAATAGGGTTCATAGCAGATCTGTGGTGGCAGATACCGTCCAATCTTCTCACAGCCCAAGATCGCCTCCGCGGCATGAGGAACATGGCCACAGGCAAGATCAGTACAAGAACCGCGAGCAATATGATCATCGACTTGACCACGATGATCGTCGTCGAGTGCCCATGCCTCCTCCGAGGAGTGGGTCATACGTGCCTCAGCGGCAAGATGACAGGCACCCCCATAGCGGCGAACGAAGAATTCTGGTAGACCCTAGAGAGCCAGGTTTCGATGCAAGATCTATCCTCGTCCAAGGTCTGGTTGATAGGAACAGGGCTCACAGAGAAGGCCACGATAGAGATCATCCGACTGGAAGCAGGGTGCGCCTTTTAGGACCCGAGTGTTTCAGCAGAGCCATCAGAGCAGCAGTGATCCCTCCCAACTTCAGGTTGGCGACTGGACTTAGCAAGTTCACCGGCGAGTCCAAGCCAGACACTTGGCTTGAGGACTACCGAGTGGCTGTGCAGATTGGTGGTGGCAATGATGATGTGGCTATGAAGCACCTCCCCTTGATGTTGGAGGGCTCAGCCAGAGCGTGGTTGAATCAGTTGGCTCGTGGCAGCATATACAGTTGGGAGGAACTTGCTTGAGTGTCTGTTAGGACCTTTGAAGGCACTTGCAAAAGGTCGGCAGGGTTGACAGAATTGCAGTGTTGTGTCCAGAAACTGAATGAAACCTTGAGGGATTATATCCAGAGATGGATCACGTTGCACCACACAGTGGAGAATCTGCCAGATCACCAAGCAATTTGTGCCTTCAAGGAAGGCGTTAAGTATCGGGAGTTGAATCTGAAATTCGGTCGGACAGGAGATATGACTTTGACTCGGATGATGGAGATTGCCACCAAATATGCCAATGGTGAAGAGGAAGACCGACTCCGGAGCGGCAAACAAAAAACAATTGCCCAAGAAACCGGAGGAGGGAATTCCATCCGGAAACAGAAGCGAAAGGCCGAACCATCTGCTCCTGGTGAAGCTTTAGTTGTTGCCCAAGGAAAGTTCAAAGGGAAGCCCAAAGGGCCCTAGACTCCCAATAAAGTTAAGGATAAAGATGGGAATGATGTGTTGGATTTACCATGCCATATTCATACCAAAAAAGATGAAGAGGGGAACATCATTTACCCTAAACACACCACTTGACAATGTCGTTTCCTGATCCAACAGTTCGGAGAGAAACAACCCAAGGAAAAGGAAAAGGAGTCGGACGGAGGTGAGGACAGGGAAGAAGATGATGATGGTTTTCCCAATGTCAATTCCACTCTGATGATTTTTGCTGATGTTGAAAGCAAAAGTCGGTTGAAAGTTATTAACATAGAAGTAAACATGGTTGCTCTTGCAACACCCAGTTATCTGAAGTGGTCCCAGACTGCCATCACATTCGACCAGTCGGACCATCCAGCTCATATAGCCACCCCTGGGAGGCAAGCATTGGTGGTCGACCCAGTAGTTGAAGGCACTCGATTGACTAAAGTGGTGATGGATGGTGGCAGTGGCCTGAATATCCTTTATGCTGAAACTTTGAAGGGAATGGGCATTCCGATGTCCAAGCTTAGTGAAAGCAACATGAGTTTCCATGGCATTATACCTGGCAAGAAAGCTCAGTCACTCGGCCAGATCGCCCTTGATGTGGTTTTCAGTGATTCCAAGAATTACCGCAAGGAAAAGTTGACATTTGAAGTAGTGGATTTCAAGAGTGCTTACCATGCTATTCTGGGTAGGCCCGCTTATGCACGTTTTATGGCTCGACCATGTTACGTGTATCTAAAATTGAAGATGCCTGGTCCTTGAGGAGTAATCACTATCACTGGCAATCGGCAGAAGGCGGAAGAATGCTTCCAAAAGGGCTCAAAAATTGCCGATGCACAGATGGCAGTAGTAGAACTGCAAGAGTATCACAAGAATGCAGATCTGAGTGATTTGCTGCGAGCTAAGAAGCCTGCCACAGATTCTGCATTTCAGTCGTCCGGTGAAACGAAGCCGATTCATATTCACCTGACCGACCCCAATGCCGCTCCGACCCATATCTCAACAACGCTCGACAACAAATAAGAAGAAGCGCTCATCCAGTTCCTCCGTGAGAACTGGGACATCTTTGCATGGAAACCTTCTAACATGTCGGGTGTACCCAGGGGACTGGCTGAGCATCGTTTGCAAGTCGACCCAAAAGTAAAACCAGTCAAGGAACATCTCCGACGGTCCACCGTTCACAAGAGAAAAGCAATTGGCGAGGAAGTGGCTCGGCTCCTGGCAGCTGAGTTCATCTGAGAGATTTACCACTCCGAGTGGCTTGCCAATGTTGTATGGTTCCCAAGAAGGATGATTCACTTCGCATGTGCATTGATTTCAAGCATATCAATCGGGCCTGCTCGAAAGATCATTTTCCTCTCCCCCGCATCAACCAAATTGTCGACTCAACTGCGGGGTGTGAGCATTTGTCCTTTTTGGACGCCTATTCCGGGTACCATCAGATCCAACTATATGGACCCGATGAGATAAAAACAGCTTTCATCACTCCATTCGGATGCTTCCGTTATGTCACTATGCCATTCATCTTGAAGAACACCAGAGCCACATTCACGAGGATGATCCATAAGTGTCTGCTCACTCAAATCAATCGGAATATGGAAGCATACATGGATGACATTATGGTCAAGTCACATAATGGTTCCGACCTGCTGGCTGACCTTGCCGAAACCTTTGCTAATCTCAGAAGATATGATATCAAGCTTAATTCATCAAAGTGCACATTCAGAGTTCCCGGCGGAAAGTTACTCGGTTTCCTCGTTTTCGAACAAGGGATCAATGCTAACCCAGAGAAAGTTGGTGCTATACTTCGAATGAAACGCCCTGTGCGTGTGCACGATGTCTAGAAGCTTACTGGTTGTTTGGCCGCCCTAAGTCGATTCATTTCTCGCCTCGGTGAAAAGGCATTGCCTCTTTACCGACTGATGAAGAAGTCTGATAAGTTCGAGTGGACTCCCGAAGCCGATGCAGCATTTGTAGAGCTCAAAGCCCTGCTTTCCACCCAGCCGGTGCTTGCCGCACCAATCACCAAAGAGCCTTTAATGCTTTGTATTGCAGCCATTGGACAAGTTGTCAGTACAGTACTCACGGTCGAGCGGGAGGAAGAAGGAAAAACCTATAAAATTCAGCGCCCAGTTTATTATGTTTCTGAAGTTCTGACTCCGTCGAAGCAAAGATACCCACACTATCAGAAGCTTGTTTATGGGATTTACATGACTACGAAGAAGGTTGCACACTATTTATCTGATCATTACATTACAGTCGTCAGCAATGCTCCATTATCAGAGATTCTGAACAACAGAGATGCAATTGGTCGAGTGGCAAAGTGGGCGATTGAACTCCTTCCCCTGGACATCAAATTTGAGGCAAAGAAAGCTATCAAGTTCCAAGCAATAGCTGATTTCCTCGTCGAGTGGATCAAACAGCAACTTCCGGCCCAAATTCACTCGGAGCATTGGACCATGTTCTTCGATCGATCCAAGATGTTGAATGGTTCCGGTGCTGGGGTGGTGTTGGTATCCCCCCGTGGTGACAAACTCAGCTATGTCCTCCAGATTCACTTTGACTCCTCCAACAATGAAGTTGAATATGAGGCACTTCTGTACAGGTTGCGTATGGCCATTTCACTCGGCATCCGTAGCCTCATGGTCTATGGCAACTCGGATTTAGTGGTCAATCAGGTGATGAAGGAATGGGACGTCAGAAGCCCAGCTATGACTGGTTATTGCAATGCAGTGAGAAAGTTAGAAAAGAGATTTGAGGGATTAGAGCTCCATCACATCCCTCGACTGAAAAATCAAGCAGTCGATGATCTGGCAAAGATAGGCTCCAAGAGAGAAGCCATTCCCAGCAATGTGTTCTTGGAGCACATTCATACACCTTCAGTTCAAGAAGATCCCTTCACTGAAGAGCCCCCGCAGCCGAAGAGTGCCACCGATCCGACTGAAATCGAGGATCCAGCCATGGTTGATTTGATTATGGAGGTTTTGTTCATCACCCCCGATTTGACAGTACCATATATCGCATACATTCTCAGAAGGGAACTCCCAGAAGATGAAGAAGAGTCTCGACAGATCGTTCGTCGATCTAAAGCCTTTACCGTGATAAGAGGGCAGTTGTTCAGAGAAAGTGTGACTGGAGTTTGCCAGAAATGCATAACACCTGAAGAAGGTCGAGTGATCCTCAATGACATCCACTCGTGGACCTATGGTCACCATGTGTCCTCCCGTACCATTGTGGCCAAAGCATACTGAGCGGGATTTTACTGGCCACGGGCAAATGAGATGGCACAAGAAATAGTCGACAAATGTGAAGGTTGCCAGTTTTACTCCAACATGTCTCACAAGCCTGTGTCGGCCCTGAAGACCATTCCACTCGTCTGGCCCTTTGCTGTTTGGGGATTGGACATGGTTGGACCTCTGAGGACTGGTAGGAGTGGATTCACTCACGTACTTGTAGCAGTCGACAAGTTCACCATGTGGATTGAGGCCAAGCCTATTAAGAACCTTGATGCCAGTATTGCTATCAGCTTCATCAGAGAGTTAACATTCAGATATGGTGTTCCACACAGCATCATCACTGACAACGGATCAAACTTCGATTCTGATGAGTTCAGAACTGCGCTTCACAAGGTACTCGAGTCGACTATGCCTCAGTCGCCCACCCCCAGTCGAATGGGCAAGCTGAAAGAGAAAATGGATTGATTCTCAAAGGACTGAAACCCCGACTGATGCATGATCTCAAACACGCAGCAGGAGCCTGGGTCAATGAACTGCCATCAGTATTGTGGGGATTGAGGATAACTCCCAATCAGTCGACTAGCAGAACCCCATTTTTCTTGGTTTATGGAGCCGAAGATCTACTTTCGAGTGACTTGCTCCACAATGCGCCCCGAGTCAAGCTTTTCTCAGAGGAAGAAGCAGAACAAGCACGACAAGATGCAGTTGATCTCCTGGAAGAAGAAAGAGAGATGGCCTTGATTCGATCAACCATCTAGCAGCAAGACCTGCGTCGATTCCATGCTAGAAACATGAGGGGTCGAGCATTTCAAGAGGGAGACTTGGTTCTCCGAGTGGATCAGCAGAAACCACACAAGCTTGCTCCCTCTTGGGAAGGCCCCTTCGTGGTCACCAGAGTGCTCCACAATGGAGCATACGACCTCTACGACATCGAGCACAAGAAAGACGAGCCGCGCCCCTGGAATGTGGAGGTGCTCCGCCCCTTTTATACTTAAGCACTCAGTCTGTTGAGATATAATAATAAGCACCTTTATAGTTTGTTTATCAAAGACAAGAGTTTTTATAGTCTTCTGAAAATGATTGTTGATTGCTTACGTTTGTTTCTGAAATCCCCTAGTGGGTGGCTTAGCTGCGAATCCATTTTGCCTAAGTTGAAAAAATCCTACCGAGTGGTGAGCAAGTCTCTCACTCGGAGGCTTAGCTACGAATTCGTTTCGCCTAAGCTGAAAAAATCCTACCGAGTGGTGAGCAAGTCTCTCACTCGGAGGCTTAGCTGCAGTCCAGTACTCTCCTAAGTTGAAACAAATCCTACCAAGTGATGAGCAAGACTCTCACTCGAAGGCTTAGCTGCAGTCCAGTACTCGCCTAAGTTGAAAAAATCCTACCGAGTGGTGAGCAAGTCTCTCACTCGGAGGCTTAGCTGCAGTCCAGTACTTGCCTAAGTTGAAAAACTCCTACCAAATGATGAGCAAGACTCTCACTCGGAGGCTTAGCTGCAGTCTAGTACTCGCCTAAGTTGAAAAAATCCTACCGAATGATGAGCAAGACTCTCACTCGGAGGCTTAGCTGCAGTCCAGTACTCGCCTAAGTTTCAAAAATCCTACCGAGTGGTGAGCGAGTCTCTCACTCGGAGGCTTAGCTGTAGTCCAGCTCTCGCCTAAGTTTCAAAAATCCTACCGAGTGATGAGCGAACCTCACACTCGGGGGCTTAGCTGCAGCCCAAGGCTCGCCTAAGTTTCAAAAATCCTACCGAGTTTCGAGCAAACCTCACACTCAGGGGCTTAGCTGCAGCCCAATGCTCGCCTAAATTTCAAAAATCCCATCGAGTGATGAGCGAACCTCACACTCGGGGGCTTAGCCACGGCCCAGTGCTCTCCTAAGTTTCAAAAATCCTACCGAGTGATGAGCGAACCTCACACTCGGGGGCTTAGCTGCAGCCCAGTGCTCTCCTAAGTTTCAAAACTCCTACCGAGTGATGAGCGAACCTCACACTCGGGGGCTTAGCTGCAGCCCAAGGCTCGCCTAAGTTTCAAAAATCCTACCGAGTGATGAGCGAACCTCACACTGGGGGGCTTAGCTGCAGCCCAGTGCTCGCCTAAGTTTCAAAAATCCTACCGAGTGATGAGCGAACCTCACACTCGGAGGCTTAGCTGCAGCCCAGTGCTCGTCTAAGTTTCAAAAATCCTACCAAGTGATGAACAAACCTCACACTCGGGGGCTTAGCTGCAGCCCAGTGCTCGTCAAAGTTTCAAAAATCCTACCGAGTGATGAGCGAACCTCACACTCGGGGGCTTAGCTACAGCCCAGTGCTCGCGTAAGTTTCAAAAATCCAACCGAGCGATGAGCAAACCTCACACTCGGGGGCTTAGCTGCAGTCTAGTGCTCGCCTAAGTTGAAAAACCATCCCTATCCGCAAGGACGACGAAGTGCAGGTCGACTGCAAACCTCTCCTCAGAGCTGCGCCACAAGTACAATGTGCGCTCCATCCCTATCCGCAAGGACGACGAGGTGCAGGTCGACTGCAAACCTCTCCTCAGAGCTGCGCCACAAGTACAATGTGCGCTCCATCCCTATCCGCAAGGACGACGAGGTGTAGGTCAACTGCAAACCTCTCCTCAGAGTTGCGCCACAAGTACAATGTGCGCTCCATCCCTATCCACAAGGACGACGAGGTGCAGGTCGACTGCAAACCTCTCCTCAGAGCTGCGCCACAAGTACAATGTCCGCTCCATCCCTATCCGCAAGGACAACAAGGCGCAGGTTGACTAAGATATTTCCCTCAGAGTTGCATCTCAAAAAATATTTCGAGTGAAGAATAAATTCCACTCGAAGGCAAACGCATGCACATGCAGAGGATAAACCAAGATCATATAAAGTCTCAAGAGTTTCAGGACGAAGATAAAAATACTCGGGCGTCAGGCCCGAAGGAGTTTAATGATTACAAAAACCACTCGGCATTCTGAGGCAAATTTAAAGCAAGTTTAAGTATCAAGTTTGTTCACTCGGCAGGAGGAGGACTTGCAGGCTCGATGAACTCATCCGAATCAATCTCGTCAGCAATTCGACTAGCGGCAGTGATGAAAGTCTCCATGAAGGACTGGAAGTCGTGCCTTTTTGTGTTGGCGACCTTGATCGCCGCCAGCTTCTCTTCTCGAGCTTCTCTGCAGTGGACCCTGACCAGTGACAGAGCCACGTTAGCACCGCATCGGGTAGAGGACTTCTTCCATTCCTGCACTCGACCAGGGACCTCATTGAGTCAAGACATCAGAGACTCGGATCATTCTGAAGTGTTGCCCTTGGCCAGAGCGATGAGTCGATGCGTGAAACTGCAACCTTCAGACGGGCAAGATAACTTGTAACACTAGCGACGCGGGATTCTAGTCGAAGCACATTCATGGCAGCCTCGTCGCCGACTGTAGAAAGGATAGGGTCCAAGCCCGTCTCGATCTGTCCAGTCTCCCCTTCAAAGTTTTGGCAAAATTCTACAGAGTCAAGGAGTTAATGAGTCGACTGGTCAGGTCAAACTTGCAAACAGTAAAACAGTCGGATAAAAAAGGGGTACCTTCGAGCATAAGAAAGAGTTTCTTGGCAAGAGCTTTTAGATAAGCCTCTAGATCGTTCCTCCTGCGAGTCATGCTTTCCAACTGGTCGTTCAGAGCCACTTTATCTTTTTTCAGACGAGTCGCCTCCCGATTGGATTCAGTGAGAGACGACTTCAGCTTGTTGATTTCTTCCTCCAGCGCTCTGACCGAAGCCAGTTTCTGGTCAGCAAGGGCAGTCTTCTCCTAAACTTCCTTTTGCGCAGCTGCAAGGTCCAAGTCCTTCTTCTCCAGGGCCAGCCTCATTTTCTCTG
Source organism: Triticum aestivum (assembly GCF_018294505.1). Classification (NCBI taxonomy): domain Eukaryota; kingdom Viridiplantae; phylum Streptophyta; class Magnoliopsida; order Poales; family Poaceae; genus Triticum; species Triticum aestivum. The sequence continues at coordinate 95,318,309 of NC_057800.1, forward strand.
CAAAATACACATTTAGATCAAACAAAAGAATGAAGAGGTAACTTGAAGGATGGTCAAGATAAGCAGTCAATAGGCTGTTACCTTCCGTACCAGCGACTTCACCCTGAGCCTTCTTCAAATTCTGCTCAGCCAACTCCAGGTCAAGGTTGAGTTGCCTTTGCTTTTCCTCAAATTTGGCAAATTTGGAGATAAGCGAACAAGATTTCTATAGTGAGTAAAAGACATATCAATCGACAAGATCAAAGATTATCTACTTCCGAGTGAATAAAACTTCAAAACTACTCAGACCTCAACCGACTGACAGCAGTCGACTGCGGTCTCGGGGCCTACACCCAGTGGGTGCACTTCGCGTTCCCCCACTGGTTTGGATTCCACTCGGTCGGTCCGCCCAGGCCGAGTAAAAAAAGGAGGAAGTGCTCAGACCCCAACCGACTGCGAGCAGTCGACTGCGATCTCGGGGACTACACCCAGTGGGTGCACTTGGCATGCCCCCACTGGTTTGGATTCCACTCGACTGCACCCAGTGGGTGTACAATCTCGAAGTGCAAGACAATGAAAGATTGCGGAAAGGAAAATATTCGGGTATCATATCCTAAAAGGAACAAGTTCAGTCGGAAGATTGACTTACCTGGACATTGGCTCAAAGAGCCATGCTGGCGTCATAAGCAGCCAGAATGCTTTCGTGCGCCGCCTTCACCGCTCCATCATTATGCCAGCCTGACGAATAGCCTCTACAGCGGCGTCCGACTGACTTTCTGGAACATGATAGGTGGCAAAGAAGGGGACGGACGGTCCAGACGCAGCGGCTTGGAGATCCAAGGCATGAAGTTGTATGGTTGAAACAAGCTCTGGAGCAGTCGATGATGCAGGACGCGCACTCGACACTAGATCAGCAAAGGTTACAGAAACCTTACTTGCATCTTCAAGCCGTTGAACTACTCGCTCCGCATCCGGCTCCGACTGGGATGTCTTGTTAGCCGTTGCCTTCTTCTTCATGGGCCTCAGCGGCACGTCCTCGTCATCATCCAGAAGCTCAATGACATTGGGAGGGGCTGCAAAGAAATCAGTCGACCCCAGATGAGTCACCAGAATTTAATCGACCGGACAATCAAGAACAAGATCACAAGGATTGTACACGGGTTGGAGGTGACTGCATCTTCCATGTCCTCATCTTAATACTGACGGGTGGAGGTCCCAGAAGTAGCAGCACTACAAATTTCAGAATTCAGTCGGTCATGTTTGACGAAATGAGTCGACTCAAATCCAGATTCATACTAAAACAAGAAATCGAGTCCAACTAATACCCGGAAGCAATGGGGATGGCCACTTTGATCTTCGGCAAGGCCTTTGGCGGTTTGGATGGCGTAGATTTCGGTTGCTTCGACGCCTTTTCAGTCGGCGCTGGAGAAGACGTTCGAGGGCGCTTCGATGACTGTCCAGTTTGCGCGGTCGCCTTGCCTCGGGCACTTGCCGGGTCGTGAGAAAGCTTGGATCGTTTTTCCCTACGAGGAGGAGAGTCGACCTCTTCTTTATCACTCGGGTCGTTGCTGTCCTCGTCCTCTTCGTTGTCAAATTGCCACTCGCCGTTGTCACCTCCACTCGCTTCTCCCTCTAGGTCCTGCTCCTGCTCTCCGTTGGGCATCGAGTACATCTCAGTCAGGGCCTAGAAGACAACAACCAAGATAGGAGACAGTCGGACGATGGCAAATAGCTAATTGATAAATCAAGAAGACACTCAACCATTTGGAGTCATACCTTGTCGGTTTCGTACGAGTTGTTGAGTGGAGGAATCCTCCGAGATCCCCTGGGGTTGTTCTTGCTGCCAGTAATGCTCTTCAGCCACCCTTACAACATAGCATTGTCGACTTCCTCTAGATGGATCCGAGTGGTGTCGTCGATGCCTGAATACGTAGCCTCCGCAGCGGCGTCCGACTGGCTTTCTGGAACATGATGAGTGCAAAGAAGGGGACGAACGGTCCAGACGCAGCGACTTGGAGATCCGAGGCATGAAGTTGGATGGTTGAAAGAAGCTCTGGAGCAGTCGACGATGCAGGACGCGCACTCGACACTGGATCAGCAAAGGTTACAGAAACCTTACTCGCATCTTCGAGCCGTTGAACTACTCGCTCCACCGCCGGCTCCGACTAGGATGTCTTGTTAGTTGTTGCCTTCTTCTTTATGGGCCTCAGCGGCACGTCCTCGTCATCATCCGGAAGCTCAATGACATTGGGAGGTGCTGCAAAGAAATCAGTCGACTCTAGATGAGTCACCAGAATTTAATCGACCGAACAATCGAGAACAAGATCACGAGGATTGTACCTGGGTTGGAGGTGACTGCATCTTCCATGTCCTCATCTTCATACTGATGGGTGGAGGTCCCAGAAGTAGCAGCACTACAAATTTCAAAATTCAGTCGGTCATGTTTGACGAAATGAGTCGACTCAAATCCAGATTCATACTAAAACAAGAAATCAAGTCCAACTAATACCCGGAAGCAATGGGGATGGCCACTTTGATCTTCGGCAAGGCCTTTGGCGGTTTGGACGGCGTAGCTTTCGGTTGCTTCGACGCCTTTTCAGTCGGCGCCGGAGAAGACGTTCGAGGGCGCTTCGATGACTGCCCAGTTTGCGCGGTTGCCTTGCCGTGGGCACTTGTCGGGTCGTGAGAAAGATTGGATCATTTGTCCCTACGAGGAGGAGAGTCGACCTCTTCTTCATCACTCGGGTCGTCATTGTCCTCGTCCTCTTTGTCGCCAGATTTCCACTCGCCGCTGTCACCTCCACTCGCTTCTCCCTCTGGGTCCTGCTCCTGCTCCCCGTTGGGCATTGAGTACATCTCAGTCGGGGCCTAGAAGACAACAACCAAGATAGCTAATTGATAAATCAAGAATACACTCAACCATTTGGAGTCATACCTTGTCAGTTTCGTACGAGTTGTTGAGTGGAGGAATCCTCCGACATCCACCGGGGTTGTCCTTGTTGCGAGTAATGCTCTTCAACCACCCATGCAACATAGCATCGTTGACTTTCTCTGGATGGATCCGAGTGGTGTTGTCGGTGCCTGAATACGTCCACATCGGATGGTCACAAGCTTGAAGGGGTTGAATGTGTCGCCTGAGGAAGACCTCTAACAGATCCATACCGGTTACCCCGTCACGGACAAGCTGGACTACTCGCTCAACCAGAACTTTCACTTGCGCCTTCTCCTTTGGGATCACTTTCAAGGCAGAGGGCTTCTCCACTCGGGCCATGGAAAAGGGGGGAAGTCCAGTCGACTGACCCGGAGTCGGCTGGTCCTTGCAGTAGAACCAGGTCGACTGCCACCCTCGGACCAACTCAGGAAGGATCATGGCTGGGAAAGTACTTTTACTCCTCATCTGAATCCCAAGACCCCCGCACATCTGAATCACTTGCGTCCTCTCATCACTCGGGTTGGCCTTTTTGACCGACTGAGAACGGCATGTGAATATGTGCTTAAAGAGCCCTAGTGTGGCCGACAACCCAGGAAGCTCTCACACATGGACACAAAAGCAGCGAGGTACACGATGGTATTCGGAGTAAATTGGTGGAGTTGTGCCCCAAATAAGTTCAAAAAACCTAGAAAGAAAGGGTGGGGAGGCAAGGAAAACCCGCGGTCAACATGAGTAGCGAGGAGAACGCGCTCACCCTCCTGTGGCTGCGGCTCGGTCTCGTTCCCCGGGAGTCACGCCGATTCGTGGGGGATCAGTCCCCCCTCAACCAGGTCGTCGATGTCGTCCTGGCGGATTGTCGAGCGAATCCAGTCGCCCTGGATCCAGCCCGGCGGCAGGCCGGCCCTCGTAGAAGATCCGCCCCGGCTGGACTTCTTCCCCTTCGCCTTCGCCGTCGCCTTCTTCGCGCGCTCTAACGCCACCGTCTTCTCCTTCCCCATCGCGACGAGCAGAGCTCAAACGGGGCAGCGGCGCTGGAGCAGGAGAAGATGCAGCGGAGAAAACCGAGAGAAAGAGAAGAACGAAGACACACTGTTCAAAGAAAACCCCAGCCCGACACCTTATATGGGGCCGCTTCCGAGTGGCTGACCTATGGGTCCGGACGACCCAATCAAATCCCGCAATAGTCGCGCGCGAGGTACGTGGCGAAAAAGGTGGCGTGGTGATCGAGGCGGCCGCACCTAATCCCTTCCGATTACTGCGGCTTCCCCCGTCTCGCGTGCTTCCCCAAAATCCAAATCCCGCGATATCCGCATGCAGGAGGGCAATCTGTCAGATAGAATATCTTCTCCATATCAGTACTCAAGACATCACAGTAAAGTTCACTCGACAGATTCAAGAATGGATCAAGGCGACTGGAAAGGAGTTGAGATCATTATGGTTGTTCCTTTGGTCACGATAAGTCACTACAGGAGCACATAAATTGAATCGGAGGAATTCTCAACTCCTTCTCCACTCAAGCCCCGAACCATTCGGGGGCTAATGATGAAGCTATGTACCTAGGGTAGGGTCATAGGCCTGACCTATACTTCTTCCCCAAGGACATCACCCCGAAGCCAGCAGCATTCAAAGGGTACCATCATCCACTTGACCAGAGACATTCCACTCGGAAGATTCAATGTCACTCGACCGTCACAGAAGTCACTTGACAAACAGAAGATCTGAATCCACCCTACACAGCAACGGTCGGACGTTTACTCATAGACTTAACTATCATTTATAGCACTTTAATACGGACGTTACCTGTAACGCTCCTTCTTTATGTACATTGAACACCGCATAACGGAGGGGAGCTGGGGTCCTAGCGCACTCTATATAAGCCACCCCCCTCTTCTAGGACAGGGGTTCACATCTTTTGTAAACTCACACACGCATATAATCCAGTCGACCGCCTCAGGGCACCGAGACGTAGGGTTGTTACTTCCTCTGAGAAGGGCCTGAACTCATAAACTCATGTGTACATCTACTCCACAGCTAGGATCTTGCCTCCTCATACCTACCCCCCTATTCTACTGTCAGTCTTAGATCCACGACATTACTGTCATTCCTAATGATAAAAATGAATTGATTCCACAAAGAATTATTACAGGTTATAGGATGGTAATTGATTTCCGCAAATTAAATAAGGCTACTAAAAAATATCATTACCCCTTACCTTTTATTGATCAAATGCTAGAAAGATTATCCAAACATACACATTTTTGCTTTCTAGATGGTTATTCTGGCTTCTCTCAAATACATGTATCAGCTGATGATCAATCTAAGACCACTTTTACTTGCCCTTTCGGTACTTTTGCTTATAGATGTATGCCTTTTGGTTTATGTAATGCACCTGCTACCTTTCAAATATGCATGATGGCTATATTTTCTGATTTTTGTGAAAATATATGTGAGGTATTCATGGATGATTTCTCCATTTATGGATCCTCTTTTGATGACTGCTTAAGCAACCTTGATCGAGTTTTGCAGAGATGTGAAGAAACTAACCTTGTCTTGAATTGCGAGAAATGCCACTTTATGGTTAATGAAGGTATTGTCTTGGGGCACAATTTTTTTGAAAGAGGCATTGAAGTTGACAAAGATAAAGTTGATGCTATTGAAAATATATCGTGTCCCAAGGACATCAAACGTATAATAAGTTTCCTTGATCATGCCGATTTTTATAGGAGGTTCATTAAGGAGTTCTCAAAATTTTCTCGGCCTCTGACTAATTTATTACAAAAAGATATACCGTTCGTATTTGATAATGATTGTGTAGAAGCATTTAAAATACTTAAGAAAGCATTGATCTCTGCACCTATTGTTCAGCCACCTGATTGGAATTTATCTTTTGAAATTATGTGTGATGCTAGTGACTATGCTGTGGGTGCTGTTCTAGGGAAAAGAGTTGATAAGAAATTAAATTTTATTCAATATGCTAGTAAAACTCTAGACAATGCCTAGAGAAATTATGCTACTACTGAAAAAGAATTCTTAGCAGTTGTATTTGCGTGTGATAAGTTCAGACCTTATATTGTTGATTATAAAGTAACTATTCACACTAATCATGCTGCTATTAAATATCTTATGGAAAAGAAAGATGATAAACCTAGACTTATTAGATGGGTTCTCTTGCTACAAGAATTTGATTTTGCATATTACTGATAGAAAGGGAGCTGAGAACCCCGTTGCGGATAACTTGTCTAGGTTGTTCTTGATGATCCACTACCTATTGATGATAGCTTTCCTAATGAACAATTAAATGTCATAAATTCTTCTCATACTGCTCCATGGTATGCTGATTATGCTAATTACATTGTTGCTAAATTTATACCACCTAGTTTCACATACCAGCAAAACAAAAAAAAATTCTATGATTTAAGACATTACTTTTGGGATGACCCACACCTTTATAAAGAAGGAGTAGATGGTGTTATCAGACGTTGTGTACCTGAGCATGAACAGGAATAGATCCTACGCAAGTGTCACTCTAAAGCTTATGGAGGACACCACGCTGGAGATAGAACTGCACATAAGGTATTGCAATTCGGTTTTTATTGGCCTACTCTCTTCAAGGATGCCCATAAGTTTGTCTTATCTTGTGATGAATGTCAAAGAATTGGTAATATTAGTAGACGTCAAGAAATGCCTTTGAATTATTCACTTGTTATTGAACCATTTGATGTTTGGGGCTTTCATTATATGGGACCTTTTCCTGCCTCTAATGGATATACACATATTTTAGTTGTTGTTGATTATGTTACTAAGTGGGTAGAAGCTATTCCAACTAGTAGTCCTGATCATACCACCTCTATTAAGATGCTTAAAGAAGTTATTTTTCCGAGGTTTGGAGTCCCTAGATATTTAATGAGTGATGGTGGTTCACATTTTATTCATGGTGCTTTCCATAAAATGCTTGCTAAGTTTGATGTTAATCATAGAATTGCATCTCCTTATCACCCACAGTCTAGTGGTCAAGTAGAATTGAGTAACAGAGAACACAAATTAATTTTGCAAAAGACTGTTAATAGATCTAGAAAGAATTGGTCCAAGAAACTTGATGATGCACTATGGGCCTATAGAACTGCATATAAAAATCCTATGGGTATGTCTCCGTATAAAATGGTTTATGGAAAAGCATGTCACATACCTCTCGAACTAGAACATAAGGCTTATTGGGCTATTAAAGAGATCAATTATGATTTCAAACTTGCCGGTGAGAAGAGGTTATTTGACATTAGCTCACTTGATGAATAGAGAACCCAAGCCTATGAGAATGCCAAATTGTTTAAAGAAAAAGTTAAAAGATGGCATGAGAAAAGGATACAAAAGCGTGAGTTTAATGTAGGTGACTATGTATTGCTATACAACTCTCGTTTAAGATTTTTTATAGGAAAACTTCTCTCTAAATGGGAAGGTCCTTTTGTTATCGAGGAGGTCTATTGTTCCAGTGCCATAAAATCAACAACTTTGAAGGCACAAATCCGAAGGTGGTGAACGATCAAAGGATCAAACATTATATCTCAGGTAATCCTATAAATGTTGAAACCAATGTTATTGAAACCGTAACCCCGGAGGAATACATAAGGGACACTTTCCAGAATGTTTCAATCTCCGAAAAGGAATAAGTATGTGGTACGGTAAGTAAACCGACTCCAAAACAGTTCTAATGCAATTTTTCTCCGTTTTGGAATATTTAGAAAATTAAAAAATAAGAAGTCCGGGAAGGACACGAGGGCTCCACGAGGGCGGAGGGCGCGCCCCCTACCTCATGGGCACCTCGTGTGCTCTCTGGACTCCGTTTTCTTGCACGTTGCGTATTTTGGTCGGTAAAAATTCATTATATAATCTCCCGAAGGTTTTGACTCCCGTATCACGCAATTATCCTCTGTTTTTGTTTCGAGCTATTGCTGCTGCACATTAGAGCAAGATGTCTTCGCAAGAGTCAGTCGGGGAGAGCAGGGTGTCTCATCCGGCATCGAGATCAATGACAAACAACAATGCTAACCACTTTGGGCCAGCAACAGAGGAAGAGATAGAGGCTGATTTGAAGAGGATAGATGCCATGGAGGAGGATGAAGAAGTCACTTCTCGCTTCCGAGCTGGATACACAATGGGGGAACTACAGAGCTCGGTTATCCCAACTCAGTTATCCCTTCCAATGTTAGATTTCTTTCTTATGAAAGTATGAAAAAGAGTGTCACTTGTTCTCCCGCAGCTATGCAACACGCTTGGGTGAAAGGAGCTTTGGCTATTACAGGAAAGCTTCAAAAGGAAACAATGGACCTCAAGTAGCAAGTCAATAAGCTCGAGGAGGAGAATCGTATCCTGCGGGGCATCATTGCCAAGAATATCACATCACCATCCTCGAAAAAGGAGACATAATCACATGGGTATGGGCACTCCCATTGGCAACTGCCTAGCTTGGGGGAGTGCCCCGGTATCGTATCACCATCACTTTTATCTTTACCTTTTTCTTAGTTCGATCCTTTTGATAATATTTTGACCTAGTAGAATAAAAGTTTTTAGTATGATCTAGTTTTGAGTTTTGCTTTATGATCCTTCTATGTAATCAAGTCCGTGAGCTATATAATAAAGATTAGTGTTGAGTCAAGGGCTTGATTATTTTGCCATGATCTTTAGTGAATAGAGGAAAACAGAAAAGAACAAAAAGACATAAAAGAGATCATAATGATCTTATGGAGAGTAATGAGCTCACATATAAAAAGTATTATGAATAAAAGTTGTTGAGAGTTGACAAACATAGTTTCGGTCATCGTTGCAATTAAAAGGAAGTAATAAAAAAAGAGAGGTCTTCACATATAAATATACTATCTTGGACAACTTTTATGATTGTGAGCACTCATTAAAATATGACATGCTAAAGAGTTGACGTTGGACAAGGAAGACAACGTAATGGGTTATGTTTTCTTACATCTGAGATAAATTATATTGTCATGGATCATCCAACATGATTGAGCTTGCCTTTCCCCCTCATGCTAGCCAAATTCTTTGCACCAAGTAGAGATACTACTTGTGCTTCCAAATACCCTTAAAACCAGTTTTGCCATGAGAGTCCACCATATCTACCTATGGATTGAGTAAGATCCTTCAAGTAAGTTGTCATCGGTGCAAGCAATGAAAATTGCTCTCTAAATATGTATGATTGATTGGTGTGGAGAAAATAAGCTTTATACGATCTTGTGATGTGGAAGAAATGAAAGCGACGGACTACATAATAAAGGTCCATATCACAAGTGGCAATATAAAGTGACGTTCTTTCGCATTAAGATTTTGTGCATCCAACCATAAAAGTGCATGACAACCTCTGCTTCCCTCTGTGAAGGGCCTATATTTTACTTTTATCTCCTACCTTACATAAGAGTCATGGTGATCCTCACCTTTCCTTTTTAAATTTTATATTTTGGTAAGCACAATATGTTGGAAAGATCCTGGTATATATGGCTAATTGGATGTGAGTTTTCATGAACTATTATTGTTGACATTACCATTGAGGTAAAACGTTGGGAGGCAAAACTATAAGCCCCTATCTTTCTCTGTGTCCAATTAAAACTCCATACCCATAAGTATTGCGTAAGTGTTAGCAATTGTGAAAGACTATATGATAGTTGAGTATGTGGACTTGCTAAAAAGCTCTTATATTGACTCTTTCCTATGTTATGATAAATTGCAATTGCTCCAATGACTGAGATTATAGTTTGTTAGTTTTCAATGAAGTTTGTGATTCATACTTGAAATTCTGATCAAATTGTTACTCTAGCATAAGAGATCATATGACAATAATTATATAAGTTGTTGTTCTAAGAATGATCATGATGCCATCATGTCTGTATTTTATTTTTATCGACACCTCTATCTCTAAACATGTGGACATATTTTTCGATTTTGGCTTTCAGTTGAGGACAAGCGAGGTCTAAGCTTGGGGGAGTTGATACGTCCATTTTGCATCATGCTTTTATATCGATATTTATTGCATTATGGGTTGTTATTACACATTATGTCACAATACTTATACCTATTCTCTCTTATTTTACAAGGTTTACATAAAGAGGGAGAATGCCGGCAGCTGGGATTCTGGGCTGGAAAAGGAGCAAATATTAGAGACCTATTCTGCACAGCTCCAAAAGTCCTGAAACTTCACGGAAGTTATTTTCAGAATATATAAAATATACTGAGTGCAAGAAGTACCAAAGGGGGGCCACTCACCAGCCACGAGGGTGGGAGCGCGCCCTACCCCCTGGACGCGCCCCCTACCTCGTGGGCCCCATGGTGGCCCTCTGATGCCCATCTTCTACTATATGGAGTCTTTCCTTGAGGAAAAAATCATAAGCAAGCTTTCGGGACGAGACTCCGCCGCCACGAGGCGGAACCTTGGCGGAACCAATCTAGGGCTCTGGCGGAGCTGTTCTACAGGGGAAACTTCCCTCCGGGAGGGGGAAATCATCGCCATCGTCATCACCAACAATCCTCTCATCGGGAGGGGGTCAATCTCCATCAACATCTTCACCAGCACCATCTCCTCTCAAACCCTAGTTCATCTCTTGTATCCAATTCTTGTCCCTAAGTCTGGGATTGGTGCCTGTGGGTTGCTAGTAGTGTTGATTACTCCTTGTAGTTGATGCTAGTTGGTTTACTTGGTGGAAGGTCATATGTTCAGATCCTATATACACATTAATACCCCTCTGATTATGAACATGAATATGCTTTGTGAGTAGTTACGTTTGTTCCTGAGGACATGGGAGAAGTCTTGCTATTGGTAGTCATGTGAATTTGGTATTCGTTAGATATTTTGATGAGATGTATGTTGTCTCTCCTCTAGTGGTGTTATGTGAATGTCGACTACATGACACTTCACCATTATTTGGGCCTCGAGGAAGGCATTGGAAAGTAATAAGTAGATGATGGGTTGCTAGAGTGACAGAAGCTTAAACCCTAGTTTATGCGTTGCTTCGTAAGGGGCTGATTTGGATCCATATGTTTCATGCTATGGTTAGGTTTACCTGAATATTTTTGTTTAGTTGCGGATGCTTGCAATAGAGGTTAATCATAAGTGGGATGCTTGTCCAAGTAAGGACAGTACCCAAGCACCGGTCCACCCACATACCAAATTATCAAAGTACCGAACACGAATCATATGAACATGATGAAAACTAGCTTGACGATAATTCCCATGTGTCCTCGGGAGCGCTTTCTCTATATAAGAGTTTGTCCAAGCTTGTCCTTTGCTACAAAAAGGATTGGGCCACCTTGCTGCACTTTATTTACTTTTGTTACTTGTTGCTCGTTACAAATCATCTTATCACAAAACTATCTATTACCTACAATTTCAGTGCTTGCAGAGAATACCTTGCTGAAAACCGCTTATCATTTCCTTCTGCTCCTTGTTGGGTTCGACACTCTTACTTATGAAAGGACTACGATAGATCCCCTATACTTGTGGGTCATCATCCTTCTATCTCAAATCCCACCGAAGCAACTAATGCTAGGGAGGAAAATGAGAGGAAGAACAAGAAAGAGAACACCAAGAACTCCAAGATCTAGATCCAAGGGGTTCCCCTCATATAGAGGAGAAAGTGATTGGTGGAAATGTGGATCTTGATCTCCTCTCTCTTTTCCCTCAAAAACTAGCAAGAATCCATGGAGGGATTGAGAGTTAGCAAGCTCGAAGAAGGTCAACAACGGGGGAAGAACATGAGCTCAAAAGATAAGGTTGAATGGGGAAGAAGACCCCCTTTTATAGGAGCTCCCGAATCCAACCGTTATGTGCTCAGTCCCCGCATGAGCGGTACTACCGTTGCTGGAGCGGTAGTACCAAGCAGGCATAGGAGAACCAGGGCTAAGAAAGAAGAAGTACGCGCACAAGAACGATACTACCGCCCTGCGGGCAGTACTGCTGCTTCCTACAGCCGCTGGAAAAACAGAGGGCAACGAGTTGTGTGGCAGTTAGAGCGAACGTAGGAGCGGTACTACCGCTTAAACAAGCGGTACTACCGCGCCCTACTGCCGTCCCTACTACCGCTCCCCTGCGTGGTCTTTTACGAAAACCCGAGACGAAAAAGTCAAGACCACAGCAGGGGCGGTAGTACCAGCGGTACTACCGATGGCCGCGGTACTACCGCGTAGCAAAAGGCACCCCTTGTTTTGCACAACACGGAAACGCCAGCAGGCAGGAAGACAGCGAGGGTGCAAGGAAAATGTGTATGTGATGAATCCACCCATACTCTTCCAAAACAGATCCCATAAAACCAGAACTTCCATAACTTCTGCAAAAGAGCTCCGAATTGAGCAAACTCAAGCTTGTTGGATACAAGACGACGAGTAGCATCAAAATGGTGAAGAAGAGGCATAATATCCAACATCAAAAACATCATAGAAGATGCAAGTGAACTCCGTTTTCGATGAACTCGAGCTTGTCATCAAGATGACCATAAGCTCCAAAGGTCTCAAAGAGAACCAAACAAGAACCAAGAAAGATGATGCCAGGATGCAATGGTTTGAGCTCTCTATGAATGATACGATCAAACTACTCATCGAGAGCCCCCCTTGATAGTACGATAATTGATCCTATAACCTGGTCTCCCAACTACCACTATGAGACCGGTAAAATACAAAACCTATCAAGGGAAAACCTTTGTCTTGCACATAGTCCACTTGAGCTAGATGATGATGATATTGACTTCCTCAAGTTGGACCACCTTTCTTGATTGTGTTGGCTCGATGAAGACTAGTTATTTGCTCCCCCATACTCCACTATGGGCGAGCCACTCTTCGGCATATCTTCATAAATCCATTGTTACCATAATGGATGGCAAGCTTCAAGCATTTGATCGATGCTCCACTCGAACTTGCACATCGCAACCTAACCCCACAAAGAACTCTCACGAAAACCATGGGTTAGCAAACAAAGTGTAATGGGCAATGCTTACCATACCATGGGATCACTTGATCCCTTAGTACATCTTGTATGCTTTGTGTGTTGATCAACTTGATTCATTCTTGACTTAATCTTGATCAACCTTGAATCTTTCTCTTCATTTGGATGATGTCTTGAAGGTACACATGAATGATCACACAATCTTCTTCTTCAAGACATGCTTGCAATAAGCTCAACACTCACATGATCAATCTTTAGATAATTCCTTGAATAGCACCTTGGTTGACACAAACTCTCCTTGAAACCAACACAAGTACTCCAAGAAAAGCATATGGACAAAACCTTTAAATATAACTATATGCAACCATTAGTCCATAGAGATTGTCATCAATTACCAAAACCAAACATGGGGGCACCACATGTTCTTTCAGCGAGCGCAACACCTTCCACCCAAATCACCGACCCCTCCACCAAATAAGCGCCGGCCTTAGCCATGGTGCACGCAGTATAGCCAGGACCTCAAGGAGCATTTGGCAGCGGAGAAGCAAATCGCGGCCGCATGCGTGGATGAGGTCGCGATGGCTGCCATTCGTGCCGACCCCCAGATCTTGGAGGAGCACCTCGCTGTCGAGGCCACCGTTGACGCCTCGTGCGCCGATGCTATGACGCGGTTGGTTGGTTTAAATGACAGTTCATGGCGTTTTCTCGAGGCCACCATCGGTGCCTTTGACGAAGATTACGAGGTGTTTTCTCATCGCACACGTGCTTACCTCATCTCGAGAGCCAGCAGGTTGGTGCCCGGAGCGGCTCAGGCAACTCGCGACTACAACGACGGCACCCACGATGTGGAGGCCTCGCCCTGTTCCATGTCCAAGGAGCCAATCATCATTGATATCTCCGACAATGAGGAGTAGCTTGTGTTATTAGCTCACTATAAGGACCCATGTTCAGTTTGCTAGCTACTACCTTTCCTTAAAAATTCTAGTGAATTGTGCTATCTACTTTTACCATGCAATCTTCTGCTATAGTGTATATGTTCTATATGTCATGCAATGTGGTGTTCCATTAACTGCTTGGTTCAATTCTGCAAATGTGATGTTCAATTCTTCAGGGTGCAATATTTCCAGGTTGTTAAGCATACTTGGTTTGTTAACTGTCTGATCTTCTATTAGGAGTATGTTATATTGTTCAATTGGTGTTTAGTTAACTGCTTGGTTCATTTTTTGTGGCTTGGTTCACTTGTTGTGGTGTTTAGTTAACTGCTTGGTTCAATTCTGCAATGCGATGTTCAATTGTTGTGGCTGCATTCTGTTATTATATACCATGTGAGGAATAAATCGAATTTGGCTGTATTAAATACATGAGAAACAAATACAATTGCTATATTTCCAAGTTATTAAGCATGCTTGGTTTGGTTAACTATCTGATCTTTTATTAGGAGTATGTTATATTGTGCAATGTGGTGCTCAGTTAACGTTTGGTTCATTTGTTGTGGTGTTTAGTTAACTGCTTGGTTCAATTCTACAATGCGATGTTCAATTGATGTGGCTACATTCTCTTATTGTATACCATGTGAGGAATAAATCGAATTTGGCTATACTAAATACATGAGAAACAAATATAATTGCTATATTTCCAAGTTGTTAAGCATGCTTGGTTTGGTTAACTGTCTGATCTTCTATTAACAGTATGTTACATTGTGCAATGTGGTGCTCAGTTAACGTTTCGTTCATTTGTTGTGGTGTTTAGTTAACTGCTTGGTGCAATTCTGCAATGCGATGTTCAATTATTGTGGCTGCATTCTATTATTGTATACCATGTGAGGAATAAATCGAATTGGGCTGCACTTAATACATAAGAAACATATACAAGTGCTATATTTCCCTAGTTGTTAATCATGCTTGGTTTGGATAAATGTGTTTTACATGTGGCTTGAATTAATCTGATGAATCTGCAATGTGCCTATTACATCAACATATTTTACTGATAGCATGCGAACCCTTACTTAACCCGATTACTAACTACCTTATATGTGTTGCAGGGAAACAATGGGAAGCAGTGAGGTTTACAAGATGGTACTAACTATTATACCTTGCCTTTTGTATTCCTTTGCCCCATTTCCAATATAGAGAAGATATTTATGCACATCCTTGTTTTCAGGCTTCATTGATGATTACCTCTCAAACCACCTCTGTGGTCAGGAGGCGAGGAAAGTTTTCATACAACACCCACGGTTCAATATTGAAGTGTTCCTGAAGAGTTCAAAGGATGGACGGTCAATCATCCACAGGCATTGGCCTAAAGTTGCAAAGACCTTCAACATGAATGAAGGCTCAATATTTGCCTTCCGCGTGAGCAGTTTTCTAGATGATATGCATTTCTCTATGTACCGTCTATGATGCTAATTTCAAAAGGTTCTAGATGTTGCATGTGAGACTTGCTATTGGTGCAGTTGTGTAATGGGGTAGCTGAGTGTTGAAGCTATATCATGTTGTACTTCGATGTATTTCAATTATGAAATCCTGCTTCCTTAATATGGAAATGGAATATATTATGTGCTTAATATGAATGTCAATTATATTAGTAAATGGATTATTAATAATAGGGCAATTAGCCTGCTAATTGGCCAATTAACTTGCTAATTGGGTTTTCTTATTGCAAACGGTTAATGAGAAACCACCGTGGGCGATGACCTCAGGCAACGCACATAGTTTCTAGGAATAAACCGTGTTGGATCAATGAACAATCACACACGACATTCTCTTCAAAACTGTTTGCGTTACACCACCTTGCACAAACGTTCTCCTTGTAGTGACTGTCTGGGATGTTTATACGAACGGAAATGTTTAGTGGTGACTGACTGTGTGGGATGTACTTACGACCGGAAATGATTTCACCTGTATAATTGTATTTTTTAGCACTACTATACGTATTTCTGTATTTGAGTGCTTGACGGTCGCACACGACCTCATTTTGCCGAGCGTGTGTGCCAGGAGGGCATATCCCCAACGGTTTCTGGGTCGTGTGGGAAGGACCCCCCTATCGCCCACACTCACTTGGCGACGGTTCCGAACACCATCGCGGAAAGGGGTTAAAACCCATTTGTTTAGGACCGACGCGTACCAGTGCCTCATCCCTAGTATCCACTATGTTCTAAGATTGATGTTGCTATGACTTTGACATGCTTAATGCTTGTCACTTTGGGCCGGGTGCCATGATTTCAGATCTGAACCGTGTATGTTATCACCATTATATCCATGTTCTAGATCCGATCTGTTATAGTCACCTACTACGTGTTATGATCCGGCAACCCCAGAGTGACAACAGTCGGAACCACTCCTGGTGATGACCGTAGTTTGAGGAGTTCATGTATTCACCATGTGTTAATGCTTTGTTCTAGTTCTCTATTAAAAGGAGGCCTTAATATCCCTTAGTTTCCAATAGGACCCCGCTGCCACAGGAGGGTAGGACAAAAGATGTCATACAAGTTCTTTCCATAAGCACGTATGACTATTTATGGAATATATGCCTACATTATATTGATGAACTAGAGCTAGTGCCATATCGCCCTAGGTCATAATTGTCACATGATGAATATCATCCAACAAGTCAATGATCCAATGCCTACGACTTTATCCTATATTGTTCTTGCTAAGTTATTATTACTATCGTTACTGTTGCACTTGCTACAAAACTATCGCTATCATTGTTATTGTTATTGTTACTGATGTCACTATTATCCAAACTATCATATTACTTTGGTACTGATCACGTTGCTGCAGATAATTAATCTCCAGGTGTGGTTGAATTGACAACTCAGCTGCTAATACCTTCAAATATTCTTTGGCTCCCCTTGTGTCGAATCTATAAATTTGGGTTGAGTACTCTACCCTCGAAAATTGTTGTGATCCCCTATACTTGTGGGTTATCAAGACCTTTTTCTGGTGCCGTTGCCGGGGAACATAGCTATATTTGTTGAGTCACTTGTGATTATTATCAATTTATCACTATGAAGAATCTGAAGGATGCTAAGACTAAGATTTATCCCTCTAAGACGAGGGGAGGTAAGGAACTGCCATCCAGTTCTGCTTTAGATTCACCTTCTGTTATAAGTAAACTTGCAGCACCCACATGCTATCAATTCTAATATGTTGCAAGTTATTGATGATGCTACTTCTGCTATGGATAATTGTGGCACCCCGACTCAGAGCGACCGGTTTACCATGCATTGCCAGCCCAGAGATCATGTCTTCTGGCAACACACAACATATTGGTACAGAAAACAACCGCTTTATTGATGCTAGCGGACCAAAGTTTATATTACAACAGATGACGAGGCCAAGCGGCACACACGGTGCGGCTGAACAATATGTACATTATTTAGTGAACCTAAAGGGGGCCTCGATCATAACAACTATGTGGCAGCGGAACAACGTCGTAGCGGAACTCCATAGCACAGGGACACCGATGTGGACACAATCTAGACGCGAGCAGCACTCCTTTCCAACGAGACTTTCCTGAAATCTGGCATGACACGCCAGGTCAGTACATTGAATGTCCTTGCAAGCTCACAACGAGCATAAACATAATGACAAACAATATCATGATAATTAACCAATTATTAATAATGCAACAATATATCCAACATGCTGTGATCATGCGCTTGTGAGAAAAATCCTTCGTACTCGCTTACCAACGGACGTACCAACCTTGTAGTCTTAACTCAGGTTACCTCATGATCTTACCGGCGATTACAGCCATGACCAACACTTGGTCTTAAACATCAAGATGGCCTTCCCGCCATTATCCATAGTGCAAAGTTCATGACTTAGTGTGCAAACTTTATTAAACGTTGACCCATGGTGTGACCTACTTTCGAGCATGTCCATAACCATGGACTCGGCTATCGATAGATTAATACACTCTGCAGAGGTAGCGCACTATACCCACACCATGGAACCCATGGCCTCGTACTCCCATTCGGGTGGACCAACGGCATTCCGACGAAACCCCTCCATTGCCTTAACACTCTCCCGGCCACTCCGACTCACTCCCCATTGGGCTAGTCCTGGGTGGCCCCGTGTCTACCAAAGACACCAACGACCACCGTTGTGGCCAAAACATAAACGTCCCACACGGGGACACGGTACCATAATCTCAACAATAGGCACAAAAGGTTATGTCTGCTTACCGGGACAGGGTACCGCACGCCCATAACCTTCCCTCGTTGGAGGCACCGACCAAAGGCATGACAACAGACCGAATAAAGGCCTTCCCACAAAGGCAAATGTGGTTGCACTGGGAAAAACTCGATTCAGTGGCACCATGACCTGGTCAATGATATATTCAAGTTGGGTTATTAACAGGTTCAACTTAACATGAAAGTAATCGGTGTCATAACATGCCATGCAAGTGCAGCACAAATATATGCATCATATATCATCGGAAATAAATGGGTCAACTATATCCACACTAAGCACAAACATCAACAACTCATGCCACTACTCTGGTTAGAATTAAACCTCACTTTAAACATAATCTTTTCTAGCAAGTTTTATCAGTTTTATCATGCAAGAAGAATAACTCCAAAGAATTACTTATATTCATAACTATATTACTTCTTCATAACAAAATTTACTTCTGGCTACTTTACCAAGTGAGTTAGCTTCAACCTTTCTATAAACTAAGCATGACAACTTAAACAAACAATCAACAGAATATAAATAATATAATAGTGATTTAAATGCATGGATTAAATCATTCATTCAAGTTGTAAAATCACAAATATTGTAATGGCACCATGAAAATGTTGTTGTGGCTTGCCTTAGTGCAGATGAGGTTCACAAGCCCCCTAGTGACCCTCAAGGCAAGCATCACTCTCTGAAAATATTTGCAAAGACCGAAAGAAAACATCAATAACCCTTTTGAAATTCACCAGAAAATCTAGACAGCAGAGAAAAATCTCATTTTTGGTGAGCTGCTAGATTTCTTCACCAAGAACACAATGCAAAAAGAATCAATTCATTTGGACTTATGGTTAAAGAGTTTTGGCTGTTTGAAGCTCTCTGGAAAAATGAAATTTGAATTTAAATAAAAACAGACTGGGGGTGACGTCGAAGGCATAAAGCATCGCGGGTGCCACCACTCGTACCGCTTCGCGCGCGTACTGAGTGGCTGACTAGCGGGCCCCGCTAGTCAGGTGAGAGGGAGGGGGATAGAGAAACAGGGGACGGCACTGCTCCGTCGGAGCACACGCCGGCGAGGAGAGCTTCTTGGCCAGAACGAGAGGGATGGATTGAAAGAGGAGACGGAGGCGCACCTACCCATACCCGTAGAGTAGCTAGGGGTGGTCGGACGGCGTCGGAAACAGCCTCTCTAGCGGAGACAGAGAGCTGAGGTCGCTGGAGATGAAGACTACGGCGACCAGAGGGGACTCCGAGGGCTCCAACCGGGCGGAACAGCACCACTGAGGCACGGCGGAGGGCCTGGAAGTGAGGCCCGAGCCTGGGAGGGGCTGGAGCTACGGAGACGACCCGAGGGGATCACCGGCGAGCTCGAGCTCGGGGACGGTGGCCCGTGGCCTGCCCGGCCAGGCTACAACTTTCTACAAGATCATGGAGTGTCTGGGAGGAGTGGATGGTGCCAGAGGAGGCTAGGGAGGGCTCTATATATAGCCGAGCGTCGAGGGGGGATCGGGCTCCGCTGGTGGACACCTGGACACGGCGCCCGGTGACGAACGGCGTCAGTGAGAGGGTGAGAAGGTGACGCAGCTCACGCGGGAACTGTGGGCGAGCTGGGACGAGCACAGGGGCACGGGGTGACGATGAGCACAGTGTGCAACGCACTGTTATGTCGGCCGGATCGCGCCCATGCTCGCTGTGGCGAGCTCCAGCGTCGGCGAGCGCCAGGAGGGAGTTAAGGGGGTTTGGAAGAAGATTGTGATGAAGTTTGGCAAGCTTAGGCAGTCGGGGCAGCGAGCACGCGCGAAACAGAGCGCTCAGCGGCACTCATAGCGCGGCGATATGCAGGTTGGCATCGTGCACACGCGTGGTCACCACGTGAACTCTGACCTCAGGCCGACCTAAGCCCAAACTTCATGTCTGGCATGTTGTTCGTGGTAGTTTTAGTGGTTACCACACTTGAGTTTTTGATCACAGGCGCAGTAGAATGGATTTCAACTGCCTGGTAAGTTTCTCTACAGTAACTTTGAGAGCTTACTGTGGTCAAACTACTGGGAGTTGGGAGCTGGGCTCTAGAGGTTAGCAATCATCTACTAAGGTGATGATGCACAAGAAAAATCAGCCACAATGGAGCAAGTAAAATGGTAGTTGTTGTAGAAACTACCATTTCTATCCAGAACAGAAAATATTTTCTGTAGCAAAAATATTCCAAAAGGTGATGAAATATTTTTGCTCGGGAAGGTGCCCTAGGGTTCAAAGAATATTTGTGAATTTTCTCAGATTTTTGTGGGCAAGAAAAATTGGGGTTTCTTTGGAGCACATTGAGTTAGCTATGGTTTAAGAGAGGGAAATGAATATTTTTCATTTAAGAAAAATATTCCAAATATTATTTTGAGGTGAACCAGAGAGGAAATGATAGTTAGAGAGGGGAAATGAGACACTTGGGTGAAAGTCAAGGGGTACCCAAGTGTTTAAGTCCATTTGAAAAGATTCAAAACTCCAAATTTCAAAATCCAACCACTGAAAATCAGGCAAAGAGAAGAGGGCAAAAACTAGGCTATCACAATAATGCTTATGATGATGCTAGTACCTTGCTTAATGATGATGATGTGCCACTTGGTGACTTTCTTGATGCACAAATTGCTAGAGTAATACAACATGATGTTGTTGAATCTGATGATGAGCTTGAAACTGAAACTCCTGAAACACCTGCTAGAACTAGCCTTCCTAGATATGAATTGCCTAAGGTTATTCTTGCTTGTAGGGATAGATGTGATCTAGAGAAATTATTATGCAAGTATAAGGAAAAATCTCTGAATGCTAGAATGAAATATGATCTTAAGTTTGCTACTTCACCTATCTTTATTGATGATAAGGATTATAAATTATCTATCCACCTAGAGTTAATTACTTTGATTCAATCTGACCCTTTCCATGGTTATGAAACTGAAATTGTTGTGGCACATCTTACTAAGTTGAATGACATAGCCACCCTTTTTACTCATGATGAGAAGACTCGCTATTACTTTATTCTCCAATTATTTCCTTTCTCATTAAAGGGTGATGCTAAAGCTTGGTACAATACTCTTGCTCCTGGTTGTATGCATAGTCCCCAGGATATGATTTATTACTTCTCTGAAAAATATTTCCCTGCTCATAAGAAACAAGCTGCTTTATAGGAAATATTTAACTTTGTTCAAATTAAAGAAGACAGTCTCCCACAAGCTTGGGGGGGCTTTGCCAGTTACTTAATGCTTTGCCTCATCATCCTCTTAAGAAAAGTGAAATACTTGATATATTCTATAATGGACTAACTGATGCTTCTAGGGATTTCCTAGATAGTTGTGCTAGTTGTGTTTTCAGGGAACGAACTATTGGGAAAGCTGAAGAATTATTGAATAACATATTGAAAAATTATGATGATTGGACTCTTCCTGAACCACCGCCTAAGCCCACTCCGAAGAAGAGGGGTATATTATATCTCAGCCGTCAAGATATGCAAGAGGCAAAGAAATCTATGGAGGAAAAAGGTATTAAAGCTGAGGATGTTAAAATTTTACCTCCTATTGAAGAAATACATGGGCTTAATACACCACCACCTCCTCAGTTGGTAGAGGTAAATTCTCTAATGAAGTTCAATGAAAATGACAATCCTCACAATATGCACCCTAGCCAATGCCTTTATGAGTTTGAAAACTATATTAGAAAACAAGATCACTTCAATGCAAATGTTATGAAACAATTGAAATACAATTCTGATATGATTGCTCGGTTGAGTGACTTGTTATTTAGGATCTCAAATGATGTTAGAGGTGTTGGAAAGCATGTTTTTATGGTTCAAACCCAGTTAGAACAAGTTGCTAAATCTCAAAGAGAGTTGCTAGAAGAAATGAATAATAATATACATGAATTTGTTGTTAGAGTTGCAACTAGAGGAGGTAAAATGACTCAGGAACCACTTTATCCTGAGGGACATCCAAAAAGAATTGAACAAGATTCACAAAGGAACCACACCGCTATACCTAGTCCTTCTAAAAAGAAAAGGAAGAAGAAAAATGATAGGACTTTGCATGCTTCTAGTGAACCTGAAGTAGATAATGATAATGAAGTTTCTATCTCTGATGCCGAAACTCAACTTGGTAGTGAACACTCACCTTCTGATATTGAAAAAGTTAATGATGAGGTTCATGAACATAGTCAACAAAATAGTAAAGAACCAGACAATGATGTTGAGATAGAACCACCAGTTGATCTTGATAATCCACAACCTAAAAACAAAAGATATGATAAACGTGACTTTGTGGCTAGAAAACACGGTAAAGAAAGAGAACCGTGGGTTCAAAAACCTATGCCTTTTCCACGTAAGTCAACTAAAAAGAAAGATGATGAAGAATTTGAACGCTTTGCTAAAATGCCGAGGCCAGTATTTTTGCGTACTCGCTTGACCGATATCTTGAAAATGCCTCCTTATGGAAAGTACATGAAATACATCATCACAAATAAGAGAAAAATACCGGAAGCTGAAATCTCCACTATGCTTGCTAATTATACTTTTAAGGATGGGGTACCTTAAAAAACTTGGAGATCCGGGAATACCAACTATACCTTACTCTATCAAAAAGAATTATGTGAAAACTGCTTCATGTGATTTAGGAGCTGGTGTTAGTGTTATGCCTTTCTCTTTATATAAAAGACTTGATTTGCATAAACTCACTCCTACTGAAATATCTTTGTAAATGGCTGATAAATCAACTGCCATACTTATCAGTATTTGTGAGGATGTGCCCGTTGTTGTTGCTAATGTTACTATTTTGACTGACTTTGTTATACTTGAGATGCCCGAAGACGACAACATGTCGATTATCCTTGGTAGACCATTCTTGAATACTACAGGGGTTGTTATTGATTGCAATAAAAGCAACACTTTTCACATCAATGGTAATGAGCATACGGTGCACTTTCCGAAGAAACAATTCCAAGTGAATGGTATTAATGTTATTGAAAAATCTCTGACAATCACTATTGGAAGTTTTCAAATACCTCTACCTACTGCCAAAAAGAAATATGAAATGATTATTGTTGGGGACATTTATATCCCCATTGAGGTAAACCTAGTGATTTACGGAAGTTCTTTGGTTTCATATTAATCAAAAGTGGTTATTAATAAGACTTGATCAACCTTATTAATGGAAAAAATTTGAGAGGTATGAAGTTGATGAATTTAGTAAGCACTACCTTCTGTCCCTACTTTTCGTTTTATGTTTTTATTAGTTAAATAAAATAAATTGCCATGTTTTGTCTATTTTCTGAATTTCCCGTGCAATAAAAAATGACCCAAAAATAAAAGTTCTCAGAATGACCTGAAAATTTAATATGATTTTTTCTGAATATTTAAGAACTTTTGGTGCAAATAACATCAGAGGGAGGTGCACCAGGTGGGCACAACTCACCTGGGTGCGCCAGGACCCCCAGGCACGCCCTGGTGGGTTGTGATCCCCACGTGGGCCCCCTCACTTATCCCTTCACACCACCTCATCATTTACCTCCAGAAAAAATCTCTATTGCTCTCTCTCCCATGTTCTTGCTCTCAAACCCATCGATTTCGATCTCTTTGCTCAAAGCTCCATTTCCGAAATTGTTTTGGGGGATTGTTGCTTGGTATGTAACTCCACTACTTGTCCAATTAGTTTTTGTTTTAGTGGTTTATATTTTGAATAATTAGCTACTCTTGGTGTTGCTGTAGATGAGCTTGCATGTTGAATTCTTAGAGTCCTAAGTAGTTTGAATACTTGCTATGGCCTCTATGTATCCCTATGAGTAGTTGATATCAATCTTATAAAGTTTTGTTGATAAATTTTTGTCACTCGAAATTTTTCAAAAAATTGTACACGAACATGATGAACCTATTTGGAAGGAGTTCTTCGAGGACGAGATTCCTCAGGGGCGTCTTCAAGTGACAACTCCGCTCGCCTATCTTATGTTGAACCAAGTGAAAGTTCCATTCGAGATGCAGCCACCAAAACATGATTATGGCCTTGCGATGATTATATAATTTGTGTGGGCATTAAGGAGGAATTTGAGCAATATGTTCACAATGCCGGTCTCGGTCCCTACATTTCAGATAAGTGCGAACAACACCACACTCTCACTAAATCATTTGTCAAAGGATTTAAATTCCATCCCCATGATTCTAGGGTGTCATTTAAGCTTTATGAAAATCTATTTACCATTTCATTAGAGAGTTTTGGTCACCACTGCAAACTCCCATTCCAGAGTTTGCTTGATGAACCACTAAGGACTGAGTATCAACCATTCTTGACTAGTCTTTGCTATGGTGAGACGAGGGGAGTGACACAAGGTAGAATAAAGACCACTCATTTTCCCGCAATTCAGTACTTTGCATTATTTAACGGGAAATGTATAGTAGGCAAGGAAGACTGTAGTACACTTTGTGCTCCAGACTTGAGCCTCATACGCACCGCTTTCACCAGTGAAAGGAGTTATAACCTTGGAGCAATTGGTGCACACAGACTGCAGCATAACGCTAATAGTGGCTATTTCTATGGTGGAATATATGCCATGTGTTTAGCATGAGGGCTGGGTGTTTCACCTTTGCCCTTTGACCCTGTCCTACCCACGTAGTACTTAGACTTTGATGCTTTGAAAATTCATAAGATCCTCAGAGGGAAAATTCATAACCTCACTTACAATATGTTGTTTAACCAAACATATATTGTGCACACATATTTGCCTGTGCCTGCTCTTTTTGACTATCACAGCAAGGGAATATATTTTGTTCTTGAGAGCGAGGCCAGATCTCACAATGCAGAGGTGGAGGCAGCATGGCAAGCTGAGGCATCCGCGCCGAGAGCCTCTGTGAGCTACCATGCCGACTACTATCCAGACTATTGATCGATTACCGAGTTAGGCCAAAAGCCTAATCTTGGGGGAGTACGTGTTTCCAACGAGCTTATATTCATGTCCACTTATTCCATTTGTCGGTGTCCACACTTTTTCATTGTATCATCCATGCTTAATTTATTTTCTTGCTTTCTTCTTGTGTGTTTGAAAAACCTTAGAAAAAATTAGTTCTAGTTAATTTACTTTCTTTGCATGCTTAGCTATAGCACTAAAAAGAAAACCCAAAAATATTTCCGTGTTCTTCTTGTGCTTGTTGGGAGCTTTCCCGTGTAAATAATTTTCTCGTTTTTGCTTTCCCTTTTATTTGCTTGTTCTAGAAAACCAAATACTCCAAAAATATTTCATTGTGTTTCTCTGAATTTCTTTCCTTTTTATTCGAGTCTTACCGAGGAGAAGACCACGATGAAAATGTTGAGTGGCTCTCATTTGAATAATTGTTGATCTAATAAAGAGCCCATTTTACCATGTCTTCTCCTGTTGAAGAAAATGTTTGCATATTTCAGCTTAGTCCACGGCACTCTTGCACTATTATTATTTTCATATCGTTCGGTCGTGCAAGTGAAAGGCAATAATGACGATATTCGATGAACTGGTCGTGGCAGAGAGAAACTTGAATGAACTTGACTTTTTCTGTTTGTGTAAATATGTTTAACCTAGTATACATGATTCAGCCCATTATGATTAAACATGTTTGCAATGACAATTAGAGATTATAGTTTCTCATGCCATGCATAAGTAGCTGGGAGTGGATAATGATTTAACTTGGATATCAACATTGCGTTAAAATGATTGTGATGTAGTATGATGATATGGTATCCTCCTCTGAATGTTTGAGTGGCTTGTCTTGGCACATGTTCATGCATGTAGTTGAATCAAAACCAACATAGCCTCTATGATATTTATGTTCATGGTGTTCATATCCTACTCATGCTAGTGTCCAATGTTACTTATGCATAATGCAAGGTCATGACCGTTGTTGCTCTCTAGTTGGCCGCTTCTCAATCTATTTGCTATCCTTCACCTGTACTAAGTGGGAATTATGCTTGTATATCAAAAACCTTGAACCCAAAGTTATTCCAAATGGGTCCACCATACCTACATATATGTGGTATTACCCTGCCATCCTAAATAAATTTGCATGTGCCACCTCTAAAAACTTCTAATAAATATCCTTTTTATGTGCCTGGATCATTCATGGAACAACAGGAGGTGGTCGGTATCTTCCATGCTAAGCGGGTTATTCTCAGGTAGAGTGTTTATTCACTCGCCAT
This sequence comes from Triticum aestivum, assembly GCF_018294505.1. Taxonomy (NCBI): domain Eukaryota; kingdom Viridiplantae; phylum Streptophyta; class Magnoliopsida; order Poales; family Poaceae; genus Triticum; species Triticum aestivum. Next base: position 95,344,523 of record NC_057800.1, read on the forward strand.
CGCACAAGAAAAGGGCGGTAATAGGGATTCCCAGTCCTGAACTCAAAAATGCAAATAATTAAACAAAACTCCCCCGGGACTGTTGTTGGTTTGGACGGCACCGGTTGTTTCGGACAAGCCGTGGAGTGTGATTGTTGGTGGAGGGGGCTAAACCTTTAATTTTATCGCTTGGGAACCACCACTAGTGTGCTTAGCATGGAAGATACTGATAACTGATAGTCATGAAGTAAATGAGAAGGGTGCATGTCTCAAAATATCATTTACCTCTATTTTAAAAACTTGAGCTCTGGCACTGATAACCCACAAGTATAGGGGATCAATTGTAGCCTCTTTCAATAAGTAAGAGTGTCGAACCCAACGAGGAGCTAAAGGTAGAACAAATATTCCCTCAAGTTCTATCGACCACCGATACAACTCTACGCATGCTTAATGTTCGCTTTACCTAGAATAAGTATGAAACTAGAAGTACTTTGTAGGTGTAATGGGATAGGTTTGCAAGAATATAAAGGGCACGTAAATAAAAACTAGGGGCTGTTTTAGGTAAAGAAGCAATAAAGTTAGTATAGCGAGTGTGTAAAAGTGGTGGTAGGAGTTACGAAATTGTCCATAAGCAATTGACTACTTTACTAGATCGATAGCAAGTTTTATGTGGGAGAGGCCACTGCTAGCATGTCATCCCTGACTTGGAATTCTATGCACTTATGATTGGAACTATTAGAAAGCATCCGCAACTACTAATGTTCATTAAGGTAAAACCCAACCATAGCATTAAGATATATTGATCCCCCTTCAATCCCGTATGCATCAATTTCTATGCTAGGTTTAAGCTTCTGTCACTCTTGCCCTCCAATACATAGTCCTATCAACATACAACTAACCCTATGGTGTGATCCACGTGCGCACTCATATGATGGGCACCAAAGAACAACAACATAATCACAACCAAATTAAACCAATCATAGCAATTCACCAATTACCGATAGGACAACGAAAATCTACTCAGACATCATAGGATGGCAACACATCATTAGATAATAATATGAAGCATAAAGCACCATGTTCAAGTAGATGGTACAACGGCTTGCGGGAGAGTGGACCGCTGTAGATAGATGGGGAAAGGTGATGAAGATGTTGGTGAAGATGACGGAGGTGTTGGTGTAGATTGTGGGGACGATGATGGTCCCGGTGGTGTTCCGGCGCCACCGGGAGAGAGGGGGAGATGGGCCCCTTCTTCTTCTTCTTCCTTGACCTTCTCCCTAGATGGGAGTAGGTTTTCCCCTCTAGCCCATGGCCTTGATGGCGGCGGAGGGGCGAGAGCCCCTCCGAGATGGGATCTGTCTCTCTGTCTCTCTCTGTTTCTGCGTTCAAAATTCTGGCCTTTCACCGTTTCTGATATTCTCGAAGATTCGTAACCTCGATTGGGCTGAAATTATAACACGATTTGTATCCGAATATTGGCTTTCTTGCGGCGAAAGAAGGGCACCAACCGCCTTACGGGGTGGCCACGAGGGTAAGGGGCGCGCCCCCCTGCCTCGTGGCCCCCTCGGGCATCATCTCACGTTGATTCTTTTTTCCAAAAATCACATATATTCCAAAAAAAATCTCCGTAAGTTTTTATCCAGTTTGGACTCCGTTTGATATGGATTTTCTACGAAACAAAAAACATGCAGCAAACAAGAACTGGCATTGGGCACTGGATCAATATGTTAGTCCCAAAAATAGTATAAAAAGTTGCCAAAAGTATATGAAAGTTGTATAATATTGGCATGGAACAATAAAAAATTATAGATACGACAGAGACGTATCAGCATCCCCAATCTTAATTCCTGGTCGTCCTCCAGTAGGTAAATGATAAAAAAGATAATTTTTTATGTGGAATGCTACCTAGCATAATGTTGATCATGTAATCTAATCATGTCATGAATATTAAGACATGAGTGATTCAAAGCAATATGTCGTCGTTCTGGGAACGGGGGTCCCCGGATTTGCCTGCCTGCGGCCCACGGCGTGGCTGAGCTAGTAGGTCTATACGGCCCTTCTTCATCGACGAGGTATTCAAGACCCTCGCGAGGGGCCAAGCCTCGTGAGGCGGAAGACGCATGACCGCCTCAGGAGCGACCTCGCCAGGCAGGCTCACGAGGGGCGGAGAGATCAAGGCATGGCAAACCTCACGAGGTCCTCGTGATGTGAGCCATGACGATCGAGACCAGGCGGGCGCCAGGCGGGCGCCAGCGCGCAGTGTCCTTGCTTCCTCTTTGGTGCCAAGGGGGCAAGTGCAGGCATGGAGTACTGAGGCATCAAGGAAAGGTTTCCATATCGGTGCAATGATACCAAGACCAGCAGGACGGCAAGACGGAGGTCACCATGGAGCCCAAGACAGCGTCACCACTAGAGCCTTTTGCAGGCGAAGACTACTTTTGTCAGGATAAGCTGTACTAGCTGTCCCATTTCAATTGGCCGTTGTTGGCTCCCTTCCCGCTCAATATTTGGGGAGAGGACCAGGGCCTATATAAGTAGAACTAACCACAGTAGTGGGGGAGGAAGAACTCATTCAGAGGCATCTCACCCACACAAGTTCGCCAAGCACAAGAAAACCTCAACCTCAGGAGGCTATTCTTCCCCTTGTACTGTTCATCATTAGACCGAGAGGCAATCCACCACCACCACACTGGAGTAGGGTATTACACCACAATGGTGGCCGAACCAGTATAAATCTTGTGTCTTTCTGTTGCAAGTTCGTGGGGTTCATCCACGAGATCTTAGCGAGCTAGGGCGTGGATCGATAGGGAGAAAACCTTCGCGCGCACCCTAGTGTTCGAACCTCGAGGGTTTTGCCGGAACCCGTGATCTGACATTTGGCACGCTAGGTAGGGGGTACGCCGTAGCTTCTCTTCCGTCGATCTGCACTCCGTCGCCACCGCGCTTCGCCCAGATGGCAGGCGCCCTGCCACCGACTCCGACAGCCAGCATCGACGATGGGGCCAGAAGGCTCCGAGCCCTGGCCCCCGCCCTGCGGTGGGTGTGGTGGCCACCCAAGTTCAAGCCGGAGATGCCGCCGCGCTACGACGACGCAGCGGACCTGTCAGCTTTCCTACTGGCATACGAGGAGGTCGTCCTCGAGGCCGGGGGTGATGACAAGGTCATGGCCAACTGGCTTCCCATGGCCCTCGCTGGTGAGCCACGCTCCTGGCTGCTCAACCTTCCTGGATCCATGGTGGCATCTTGGGAGGAGCTGCGCGACCTCTTCACTGCGTGCTACGCGGCATCAGCGCACCACGCGGTCGCGGCCCTACTAGGCGGCTCACAGGCACCGCCTTCAGACCGCCACATCAAGCCGTTCCTCTGCCAGATTGGTGCTGCTGCCAAGCGCTCGGGGACTCCGCCGGGCTGGGTTGCGCCTGAGGCCGACCTCACCTTCAGCTCAAAAGACCACCCCGTCACCACCACCGGCTCGGGCATGCTTCCGATGCTCTGCACGCCCACCATCTGCAACGTGGCCGTCACCAAGACCCTCATCGATGGCGGCGCTGGCCTCAACTTGCCCTCCGCGGAAGCCTTCAGCCTTCTTCACGTGCTGCTCGAGCGGCTCAGCCTCAGCAAGCCTTTCTTAGGAGTTGGTGGCAGCGCTGCCCGCTCCCTGGGGCAGATCCGCCTTCCCGTCACCTTCGGCACACACGACAACTACCGCACCGAGCTAGTATACTTCGACATCGCCCGCACCAGCCTCCCATACAACGACATCCTCGGGTGCCCAGCTCTAGACCAGTTCATGGCGGCGACTCATCCAGCCTACAACCTCATGAAGATGCCTAGAAGAAAAGGTGTCCTCACCATCAAGGGGGACAAGGAGGTCATGATGGCGCTCAAACTTGCCTTCAGGACCGCTGCGGCGGCGCAGCCCGTCGGCGTCGATGCCCCCGAGGCCAAGGAGGCCACGCCAACCAAGAAGAAGCAGTTGTTCACCCAAGACAAGCCAGAAACCAAGAAGGTGCCGGTCGACGAGGACGGCTCCTCAGGAGCCACCTTCACCGTAGGTGCCGGCCTCAACCCTAGCCAAGAGGAAGCATTGGTGAAATTCTTGCGCGCGAACAAGGATATATTCTCATGGGAGCCCAATCAGCTGGTGGGGGTCCCAAGAGAGGTGATTCAGCACCACTTAAGGGTATGCCCCAATGTGCGCCCTATGAAGCAGTGAGCAAGGCGGCAGTCCGCGGAGAAGCAGGCCTTCATAGTCCAATAGACGCGCAAGTTGGAGGCGGCAGGTGCCATTCGTGAGGTTAGGTACCCCGAATGGCTGGCAAACCCTGTCGTGGTGCCGAAGAAAGGCAGGAAGGAGCGAATGTGCGTCGACTTCACCAACCTCAACAAGGCGTGCCCTCAAGATACGTTCCCTCTCCCGTGCATTGACCAGATCATCGACTCCACCGCCGAGTGCGACCTACTATGCTTCCTGGATGTGTTCTTAGGGTATCACCAAATCAAGATGGCAGTGGAAGATGTAGAGAAGACAGCCTTCCTGACCCTGTGTGGGGTGTACTGCTACACCTGTATGCCCTTCGGACTGTGCAACGCGGGTGCGACCTTTCAGCGGCTGATGCACATCGCTTTAGGGCAGTAGCTCGGGAGGAACATGGAGGCCTACGTCGACGACATTGTGGTGAAGTCTCGGGAAGCGAGAACCTTGATCCAAGACCTGGAGGAGACCTTCAAAAGCCTGCACTAGGTGAACTTGCGGCTTAACCCGGAAAAGTGTGTGTTCGGTGTCCCTTCCGGCAAGCTGTTGGGATTCCTCATGTCACACAAAGGGATCGAGGCGAACTCGGAGAAGATCAATGCCATTGAGGACATGAGCCCACCGCAGACCCTCAAGGAAATGCAGAAGCTGGCTGGTCGGGTGACTGCGTTGGGGCGCTTCATCTCCCAGCTAGGAGAGCGCGCCTTACCCTTATTCAAGCTGATGAAGAAGAAGGGCCCGTTCGAGTGGACTCTGGAGGCCGACCGAGCCTTCCCAGACCTCAAGAGATATCTGACCAGCCCTCCGATGATGGTGGCGCCACGGCCTCTCGAGCCTCTAGTACTTTATCTTGCCACCACCCCATACTCCGCCAGTGCTATGCTAGTGGCAGTTCGGGAGGAGCACTAGGCCAATAGCGCGTCACGCCAAGCTACACCGCCAGCCGAGATGACGCGAGAAGGCGCAGCAAGAGCCATAGCGGCAGCAACAGAAGACCAAGCTCGGCAGGACGACGCCGTATAGATTCCCGCAAGCGATCAGGCGCCAGGGGTCCCGCCACCTCAGGAGGCACCCTAGCTTTCAGAAGACGCGGGCCTCACAAACACGCCGGTCCTCGTCGAGCACCCGGTGTATTTCGTCAACACGGTGTTGAGGGACGCGAGGGCACGATATCCCATGCCTCAGAAGCTCCTGCTCGCGCTCCTGGTGGCATCGCGCAAGTTGCGGCACTACTTCTAGGGCCACCCTATCAAGGTCGTCTCGGCCTACCCATTGGAGAGGGTGCTCAGGAGCCCCAACTCCGCTGGAAGGGTCGTTGAGTGGAACATCAAGCTGCAGGCGTTCCAGTTGGAGTTCAGCACTACCAGGGTCATCAAGGGAGCCGCGCTCGCTGATTTTGTGGCGGAATGGACGGATGCCCCGACACTTGAAGTGGGCGAGGACTGGTCCACCTCGCCAGGAAGTGAGGCGCCCGACGGATGGGTCATGTATTTTGATGGTGCCTTCGCGCACCAGGGCGTGGGGGCTGGAGCAGTACTCATCTCGCCCACACAGGACAAGGTCTACTACGCTGTGCAGCTCTGTTTTCAGCAGGGCGAGAAGGTCTCCAACAACATCGCAGAATATGAAGGCCTCATAGCTGGCTTGAAGGCCGTGGCAGCTCTAGGGGTAAAGCGCCTCACGTTAGGGGCGACTCACAACTCCTAGTCAACTTCTCCAACAAAGTATATGAGCCAAAGGACGTGCACATGGAGGCGTACCTCGCAGAGGTACGTAAGATGGAAAAGCAGTTCCTAGGCCTGGAGGTGCAGCATGTGCCCCGTGGCACCAACAAGGAAGCCGACGACATCGCTAGGAGGGCATCCAAGCGGCAGCCCCAAGAGCCTGGATTCTTCGAGGAGCGGCTCTTCAAGCCGTCAGCGACGCTAGCACTTTCAAGCATGGCACGGCCTCGGGAGGAGCTCCCACAACCGCCTGCCACGGGAGCCCCAGCTTGTGGCCCGACCTTAGGAGCTCGCTTGCTCTTGGCGCTCGAGCCCCAAGAGGGATGTTGGACTAAGGAATTCAAGGAATATCTGAGGCAAGGGGCGCTATCGGAGAAGGAAGAGGACGCGGAGCGTGTGGCCCGGCAAGCCACGGCATACTGCATCCAGGACGGTGAGTTGTATAGGAAGCAACCAAATGATGTTTCATTGTGTTGCATTTGCAGGGACCAGGGGAAGGAGTTGCTGATTGACATACACGGCGAGGGCTGCGGACACCACTGGTCGTCACGGACTCTTTTCAGCAAGGTGTTCCACAGTGGATTCTACTGGCCCACGACGCTCAACGACGCAGCTGAGCTGGTGAAGTCCTGCGAAGCTTGCTAGTTCCATGCCAAGCAGATCCATCAGCCAGCTCAGGGCCTCCAGACTATTACCACTCACATGGCTGTTCGCGATCTGGGGGCTAGATATCTTGGGCCCATTCCCTCGAGCGCCAGGGGGCTACCGCTACCTCTACGTCGCCATCGACAAGTTCACCAAGTGGGCGGAAGTGGAAGCCGTCCGCACCATCCTAGCTGGTTCTGCGGTTAAGTTCATCAAGGGCCTCGTGAGCCGTTTCGGGGTCCCCAACCGCATCATCACCGACAACGGCTCGCAGTTCACCAGTAACCTCTTCAAAACATATTGTGCTAACCTTGGAACCCAGATCTGCTACGCTTCGGTGGCGCACCCCAGGAGCAATGGCCAGGCTGGACGCACCAACACGGAGGTCCTGAGAGGCCTCAAGACCAGGACCTTCAAGAAGAAGCTCGAGGCCTATGGCAGGGGCTGGCACGACGAGCTCTAGTCTGTGATGTGGTCCATCCGCACCACCGCCACTAAGCCGACGGGCGAGGCCATGTTCCTCCTTGTCTATAGAGCCGAAGCGGTCCTCCCTCATGAGGTCAAGCATTGCTCCGCACGGGTCCTGGCGTTTGATGAAACGCAGCAGGACGCCATGCAGGGGATGAACCTCGTACTTGGGGGGCGGGACAGCGCAGTGAAGCTGCATTGAGGGCGGCAAGGTACCATCAGGCACTACGGCGATACCACTGTCGCAACATTTGCTCCAGGACGCTCGAGGCAGGCGACCTCATCCTGAGGCGGGTCCTCTCTAGGGAAGGGTTGCACAAGCTCTCACCCATGTAGGAGGGCCCATTCAGGGTCGTCCATATCTCCAGGCCTGGCGCCGCGTGCCTGGAGACACGGGACGGGGTGCCCATCCAGAACACCTGGAACATCCAGCACCTCCGAAAGTTCTACGCATGAAGCAAGGCCCAATGCTTGTGAAGCAAGGCCCAGTGCCTATGAAGAAAGGCCCAGTGCCTGTGAAGAAGGCCCGGCGCCTGTGAAGAATCGCCGCCCGTGACACTCTCACGTAATAATGAGTGGGGTTGTACACGCCCCGGAGTCCCAGGAGTGCCGCCCTCGGGCCTCAGGGGCTCCCTCCCATGCCTAGTGGCAGCACTTAGCTCCGCGCTGGTGAGAAGACTTGAAGACTAGACTAGGTGCCGGACACGGCTTTTCATTTGCTTTCTGTAGTTGGCTCGCCTTCTCTTAATCGAAGTTTGCTTCTGGTGTTCCTTGCTGATTTGGTTCCGTCACCTTTTGCCGCCTTTTTCGAATCCAGTTCGCTTATGTTCTCTCTCTTGCATACCTCACGAGGGGGCTAGGCAGGTGCCTTTGCGAGGGTTTCTTCCTCCTGTGTTGGTCCTTCTCTCTGCCTTCGGTCTGCTTTCTTGCGAGGCACCCTCGTTCGAGCCCACAAGCCGGCACATCTCTCCTAATCCATGCCCCTCGGGTACTGTGATATGAAGCGCTGGGTCAAGACTCAGGTGAATGATAAGTCTCCTAGCGAGCTTCCTAACAATTTTTTTGCAGTTCCTGAGCAACCACTAAGCCAAGATGGGCACGAGGAAACAAGTACCTCATGAAGAAGAGGCTGCCCCAAATGCGCCAGGCTAAGTTATCTCCGCACAAAATAAAGACATAGCACAGAAATAACAAGCATAGCGTAATGATTGAGGAATCATAGTTCGATACACGCCCCTCCGGGCCCATACTGGTTTCATTTTGATGCAGGAAAGAAAAGAGGAACAAAACAAAAAGTGGTGTTGCAGCAAACCATGAGGGCAGGCCTCCAGCGATGTCCCGAGCTTAGCCGGATCCCTCCTCGCGCTTCACAGAGGCGCGGCGACGAGACGACCCGCTACCACCTTCGAAGCGAGCGCGGTGGCGTGGCGGTTGGTCATAGCCGCTGCTGCTGGAGCTTTCACCAAGAGAAGAGCCACCGTAGTTGGATGAGGTGCAGCCGGCGGGCTCGCCCTCATCATGGCCATCATCGAGACCGAGCACCTCCTCGCCGTCGTTCGTCTCGGAGCAGCACCCGGCACGGCGACCATCTTCCCCAAACACCCTCACGTAGAGGATCGCATCACCGTCATACTTGAAATAGAGGGTGCACTGCCTGCCTAGGCCGCGCGTGCGAGCGAACGTCTGCCAACCGCGGGCCAGAGCTATGTTTCCCGCGGCAGAGACTTCAACCATGACCCAAGAGGCCCTGCTGCAGTAGCCATCCGCCTGCAGCCAGAGCCCGCCTGGACTAGAGGCCGGCAGCTCGTCGACAAAGAAGCGCGGAAGCTGATGCCAGTTGCCGGCCGGATCCTCCGACCAGACAACGAACTCCGGCAGCACCTATGCCGAGTGGAAGCGTGGCCGGGGAGGCCGCGCAACCACGGCACGTTTCACCTCATCGACGGGGTTGCCGCGACCGGAGTGACCCCCACCACACGCAGCGGTGCCACCTAGGAGCGGGGGGCCACGGCGGGAGTCGTGGTGTGCTTGCGGGGACGGCCGCATCCCCACTTGGGCGCCGGGGAGCCGGGCCCCTCGCGAGGGTCCTTTCATTTCTCCATGATGGAGAACCTCTTCGACGGCGCCATTGGAGTCGGTGGTGGGGCGGAAGAGGAAGAAGCAAGGGGAATGGGAAGAAGTGGGGGACGGGGGCTCCGCCCCCTTCCTCATTTATAGCAGGAGAAGGCCAACCAGCGCCCCCCACGATCACAGGTAATGATGGTTTTCCGTGCATGTCGTAGGGACTTGTCAAGTCAGGCAGTTGCCGAGGCAGCATGGGGAAGCGAAGACGCCCATGTCCAATCAACCGCCACGCGTCAACCGAGGCCGCGGGCTTTTGGGGCCCACGGCGCTCCGCGCTTGACCTTTGGCTTCGCCTCGAAGCCAAGCCCGAGCGTGCCTTGGGCCCAGGGGCTACTGTCGCCATTCTGGGAACGGGGGTCCCCAGACTTGCCTGCCTACGGCCCACGGCGTGGCTGAGTTAGCAAGACTATATGGCCCATCTTCACCGACGAGGTATTCAAGACCCTCGCGAGGGGCCAAGTCTCGCGAGGCGGACGACGCAGGACCTCCTCAGGAGCGGCCTCGCCAGGCAGGCTCACGAGGGTGGGGAGATCAAGGGAAGGCAAACCTCATGAGGTCCTCATGACATGAGCCAGGACGATCGAGACCAGGCGGGCGGCAGCGCGCGTAGTGTCCTTGCTTCCTCTTTGGTGCCAAGGGGGCAAGCGCAGGCACAGAGTACCGAGGCATCAATGAAAGGTTTCCATATTGGTGCAACGAGACCAAGACCAGCAGGACGGCAAGACGGAGGTCACCATGGAGCCCAAGACAGCGTCACCACCAGAGCCTTTTGCAGGCGAAGACTACTTTTGTCAGGATAAGCTGTACTAGCTGTCCCCTTTCAATTGGCCGTTGTTGGCTCCCTTCCCGCTCAATATTTGGGGAGAGGGCCAGGGCCTATATAAGTAGAACTAGCCACCACAGTAGTGGGAGAGGAAGAACTCATTTAGAGGCATCTCACCCACACAAGTTCGCCAAGCACAAGAACACCTCAACCTCAGGAGGATGTTCTTCCCCTTGTACTGTTCATCATTAGCCGAAGAGGCAATCCACCACCACCACACTGGAGTAGGGTATTACACCACAACGGTGGCCCGAACCAGTATAAATCTTGTGTCTTTGTGTTGCAAGTTCGTGGGGTTCATCCACGAGATCTTAGCGAGCTAGGGCATGGATCGATAGGGAGAAAACCTTCACGTGCACCCCAATGTTCGAACCTCGAGGGTTTTGCCGGAACCCGTGATCCGACACAATAGTCTATCATTTGACATTAAGACAATAATACTTCAGGCATACTAATAAAGCAATCATGTCTTTTCAAAATAACATGGCCAAAGAAAGTTATCCCTACAAAATCATATGGTCTGGCGATGCTCCATCTTCACCACACAAAATATTCAAATCATGCACAACCCCGATGACAGGCCAAGCAATTGTTTCATACTTTTGATGTTCTCAAACCTTTTCAACTTTCACGCAATGCATGAGCGTGAGCCATGGATATATCACTATAGGTGGAATAGAATATGATGATGGAGGTTGTGTGGAGAAGACAAAAAAGGGAGAAAGTCTCACATCAACGCGGCTAATCAATGGGCTATGGAGATGTCCATCAATTGATGTCAATGCGAGGAGTAGGGAATGCCATGCAACAGATGCACTAGAGCTATAAGTGTATGAAAGCTCAAACTGAAACTAAGTGGGTGTGCATCCAACTTGCTTGCTCATGAAGACCTAGGGAACTTGAGGAAGCCCATCGTTGGAATATACAAGCCAAGTTCTATAATGAAAATTCCCACTAGTATATGAAAGTGATAACTCAAGAGACTCTATATATGAAGAACATGGTCTACTCTGAAGCACAAGTGTGGTAAAAGGATAGTAACATTGTCCCTTCTCTCTTTTCTCTCATTTTTTTGGTGGGCTTCTTTGGCCTCTTTTATTTTTTTGTGGGCTTCTTTGGCCTCTTTTATATTTTTTTGTAAAGTCCAGAGACTCATCCCAACTTGTGAGGGAATCATAGCTTCCATCATCCTTTCCTCACATGGGACAATTCTCTAATAATGATGATCATCACACTTTTATTTACTTACAACTCGATACTAGAACAAAATATGACTCTATATGAATGCCTTCGATGGTGTACTGGGATGTGCAATGATCTAGCGTAGCAATGAAATCAAAAAAAGGACAAGCCATGAAAACATCATGCTAGCTATCTTACGATCATGCAAGGCAATATGACAATAAATGCTCAAGTCATGTATATGATGATGATGGAAGTTGCATGGCAACATATCTCGGAATTGCTATGGAAATGCCATGATAGGTAGGTATGGTGGCTGTTTTGAGGAAGATATAAGGAGGCTTATGTGTGATAGAGCGTATCATATCATGGGGTTAGGATGCACTGGCGAAGTTTGCACCGACTCTCAAGGTGAGAAAGGGCAATGCACGGTACCGAAGAGGCTAGCAATGATGGAAGGGTGAGAGTGCGTACAATCCGTGGACTCAACATTAGTCATGAAGAACTCACATACTTATTGCAAAAATCTATTAGTCATCGAAACAAAGTACTACGTGCATGCTCCTAGGGGGATAGATTGGTAAGAAAATACCATCGCTCGTCCCCGACCGCCACTTATAAGGAATACAATCAATAAATACCTCATGCGCCAACTTCGTTACATAACGGTTCACCATACGTGAATGCTACGGGAATCACAAACTTCAACACAAGTATTTCTACAATTCACAACTACCCACTATCATGACTCTAATATCACCATCTTTATATGGCAAAACTATTGCAAGGAATCAAACATATCATATTCTGTGATCTACAAGTTTTATGTAGGATTTTATGACTAACCATGTGAATGACCAATTCCTGTCATCTCTCTAAATAGATATAAGTGAAGCAAGAGAGTTTAATTCTTTATACAAAAGATATGCCCATGCTCTAACAAATATAAGTGAAGCAAAAGAGTATTCTACAAATGGCGGTTTTCTATGTGAAGAGAAACAGGCAATCCAAACTTTAAATGATATAAGTGAAGCACATGAAGCATTCTATAAAGCCATACTCAAATGATATAAGTGAAGTGCAAAGAGCATTATATAAATCAACCATGGACTATCTCATACCAGCATGGTGCATCAAAGAAAAGTGAAAACTAAATGCAAAATACGCTCCTAGATCTGCACATATCACATGAACGAAACGAAACCGAAAACATACTGATACTTGTTGAAGAAAGATGGGATGCCTTCCAAGGCATCCCCAAGCTTAGACGCTTGAGTCTCCTTGAATATTTACTTGGGGTGCCTTGGGAATCCCTAAGCTTGATCTCTTTCCTCTCCTCCTTCTCCTCATATCGAGGCCTCCTCGATCTTTGATCACTTCATCCACACAAAACTCAACAGAAAGCTCGGTAAGATCCGTTAGTATAATAAAGCAAATCACTACTCTAAGTACTGTTGCAGACCAATTCATATTTTGTTTTCGTATTGTCGCTACTGTAATATAACTCTTCCATGGCTTAATCCACTGATAGAAATCAATAGTTTCATCAAAACAGGCAAACTATGCATCAAAAATAGAATATGTCTTAAACAGGACAGTCTGTAGTAATCTGAACATTCACCATACTTCTGGTACTCCAAAAATTCTGAAAAAAAGGAAAAATAAAAAATTTGTATAGAAATACAGTGCAAAAGGTTTTATTACCGTTTGACATTCCAGTAAAAATGTAAAATCGCGCACTACAGCTAAAGTTTCTGTTTTGCACCGGACGAACCAACAAGCAATGTAAACATCCTAAAGGAAAATCTTGGCACATTATTTTTATAATACAATGGATTTGTACTTTATAAAAGCACATAATAGAAATAAATGACTCTCTAAAACTTCCGGGTTGTCTCTCTGGCAGCGTTTTCTTTAAAGCCACTAAGCTAGGCATATAGTGCTCAAGTAATGGATCCACCCGGATCCCAAGGTATATCAAAGCCAAATTTAATTAACAATGATTTTTGATTTAGTAGTGAGCACAAAATAACATATATCATGCCACAACAAAGTCTCACTCTCTTCCTATGCATCGGCATTTCATAAAAGAACAATTCATGCACACATAGTAAAGGCCAATGCATAGTATAAACAGTTTCTTGCAATTTTATTATATTGGAAACATGGAGAGGCGGAGATGTAGTTCCTCTCTCATAATAATTGCAAGTAGGAGCAGCAAGCACATGCATATTATATCTATCAAAATCATCATGTGTAGTAGTAAAACGCAACCCATCAATATAATCCTTAATAAGGACAAACTTCTCCGATATAGTATAGTCGGGAGAATTCAAAAAGATAATAGGACAATCATGCATGGGTGCAATAGCAACAATTTCATGTTTAATATAAGGAACTATAGCAAGTTCATCTCCATAAGCATAATTCATATTGGCATTTTGGCCACAAGCATATCAAGCATCATCAAAAAGGGATATTTCAAAAGAATCAACGGGATCATAACAATCATCATAGCATTCATCCTTTGGGAAATTCAAAGGGAAATTAAATAATGTATGGGATAAATAGTTACTCTCATTAGATGGTGGGAATGGGTGATCAATCCGCTCTTCGTTCTTTTGTTCTTCGCTCTCCTCCTCATCTTTTTCATCCAATGAGCTCACAATGTCATTAATTTCTTCTTCCATAGACTCCTGGAAAATATTAGTCTCTTCTTGGACAGCGGAGGAGTCCTCAATATATGGTTTAATATAAGGATTAGAAGCATAATTATCATAGAAATATTTAAGTATGGCCAAATTTTCAGATTTGTAGAGAGTAGTATCACACTCTTCAATAAAAGAAGCAATTTGACAAGTACCCCTAAAAGCAACAAATTCTTCAATTTGTTGAACATCATAGTAATTATAAACACCCTTAGTATACGAAGATACCATTCCATTATCACTAAACTCACATTGGTAAGGAAGGTGTTTCTTAGGGTCTTTAGAACAACAAGTACAATCATATATTTCTCATAAATTCCAAGCATAGCACTACAAACGATGAATTTGATCCAGTAAAAGTTTCCCTTTTTCAGATATGTGATGTCGCACATAACAAGCATGCTCATCTAAAGATTTGCCCTCAACTAAGCTAGTTGGGGTTTCAGCCTGAGCACGTAGGGATCAAGATGATCAAAGTAAAAAGCTACAGTAGTGTGATAGATTTTGAGTGGTTCTTCAACCATTGGTTCAGTAGGTACCACTAAATTTTTTGGTATTTTGTGTTTCCTACCCATAACTAAAGATAGAAAACAAGAGCACAAAATAAAAACTACTTGGTGATAAAGCAAACAAGCACGCACGAGAATATTCACCCCATGTTATAACTCCCCGGCAACGGCGCCAGAAAAAGGTCTTGATAACCCACAAGTATAGGGGATCAATGGTAGCCTCTTTCAATAAGTAAGAGTGTCGAACCCAACGAGGAGCTAAAGGTAGAACAAATATTCCCTTAAGTTCTATCGACCACCGATACAACTCTACGCACGCTTAACGTTCTCTTTACCTAGAACAAGTATGAAACTAGAAGTACTTTGTAGGTGTAACGGGATAGGTTTGCAAGAATATAAAGAGCACGTAAATAAAAACTAGGGGCTGTTTTAGGTAAAGAAGCAATAAAGTTAGTATAGCGAGTGTGGAAAAGTGGTGGTAGGAGTTGTGAAATTGTCCCTAAGCAATTGACTACTTTACTAGATCGATAGCAAGTTTTATGTGGGAGATGCCACTGCTAGCATGTCATCCCTGACTTGGAATTCTATGCACTTATGATTGGAACTATTACAAGCATCCGCAACTACTAACATTCATTAAGGTAAAACCCAACCATAGCATTAAGATATATTGGTCCCCCTTCAATATCGTATGCATCAATTTCTATGCTAGGTTGAAGCTTCTGTCACTCTTGCCCTCCAATACATAGTCCTATAAACATACAACTAACCCTATGGTGTGATCGACGTGCGCGCTCATTTGATGGGCACCAAAGGACAGCAACATAATCACAAGCAAATTAAACCAATCATTGCAATTCACCAATTATCGATAGGACAACAAAAATCTACTCAGACATCATAGGATGGCAACACATCATTGGATACTAATATGAAGCATAAAGCACCATGTTTAAGTAGAGGGTACAGCGGGTTGCGGGAGAGTGGACCGCTGTAGATAGATGGGGGAAGGTGATGAAGATGTTGGTGAAGATGACGAAGGTGTTGGCGTAGATTGCGGTGACGATGATGGCCCCGGCGGTGTTCCGGCGCCACCGGAAGAGAGGGGGAGAAGGCCCCCCTTCTTCTTATTCTTCCTTGACCTTCTCCCTAGATGGGAGAAGGGTTTACCCTCTGGTCCATGGCCTCCATGGCGGCGGAGGGGCGAGAGTCCCTCCGATATTGGATATGTCTCTCTGTCTCTCTCTGTTTCTGCATTCCAGATTCTGGCCTCTCATCATTTCTTATATTCCCTGAGATCCGTAACTCTGATTGGGCTGAAATTTTAATACGATTTGTATCCGGATATTGGCTTTCTTGTGGCGAAAGAAGGGCACCAACCGCCTTACGGGGTGTCCATGAGGTTCAGGGCCACGCCCACCCCCCTGGGCGTGCCCCCTGCCTCGTGGCCCCCTCAGGCATTGTCTCGCGTTGATTCTTCTTCCCAAAAATCACATATATTCCAAAAAAATCTCCATAAGTTTTTATCCCGTTTGGACTCTGTTTGATATGGATTTTCTGCGAAATAAAAAACATGCAACAAACAGGAACTGGCATTGGGCACTGGACCAATATGTTAGTCCCAAAAATAGTATAAAAAGTTGCCAAAAGTATATGAAAGTTGTATAATATTGGCATGGAACAATCAAAAATTATAGATACGATGGAGACGTATCAGGCACCTCTGCAAATCTCTGCTTCCCTCTGCGAAGGGACTATCTATTTACTTTTATGTTGTGTCATCACCTTCTAAAACAAGCGCCAAAACCTGAGAGCACTGTTGTTATGACTTATGCATTGTGTGTAGCTAATGTTGGGTGCATCATGAATGGATCTTTTCTACCTTGAATTACAATTTTTAGTCGCTGCTTGAATTTTGGAGGTGCTCTGCATTTATGTTTTTCGGTCTCAGAAAGGGCTAGTGAGATACCACTATTGTCATATTATATCATGATTGTTTTGACAACATGTTGTTGTCTGATATATCTTATTAGTGCTTGCTAGCTGATTATGTCATTGATATGAGTTAATGTAATCTTTAAGAGTTATTGTCGGCATGGTTAGTTATAATGTTGGCTGAAAACCTGGATGTTGTTTAACCTTATTTATGCAAACAAGAGCAAAAGAGTTCATAAAAGTTTTTCTTTTTCACTTTCAGTTTATCAACTGAATTGCTTGAGCACAAGCAAAGGTTTAAGCTTGGGGGAGTTGATACGTCTCCAACGTATCTACTTTTCCTAACGCTTTTCCTGTTGTTTTGGACTCTAATTTGCATGATTTGAATGAAACTAACCCTGGACTGACGTTGTTTTTAGTAGAACTACCATGTTGTTGTTTTTGTGCAGAAATAAAAGTTCTCGAAATGGAACGAAACTTTGTGATGATTTTTTATACAATAAATAAGAATTTTTGGAGCCAATATCCATCGGAGGGGGCACCTGGGTGGGCACAACCCACCAAGGTGCGCCCCCCCCCCCTTCCTAGCGCACCCAGGTGGGTTGTCCCCACCTTGTGGCCCCGCGGACCCTGAAATCGATGCTATAAAATCCTATTTTTCCAGAAAAAAATCAGGGAGAAAGAATTATCACAATCCATGAGACGGAGCCGTCGTCACCTCCTATTCTTCATCAGGAGGCTAGATCTGGAGTCCGTGGGGCTCCGAAGAGGGGGATCTTCATTCTTCATCATCACCAACCCTTCTCCATCACTAATTCCATGGTGCTCCCCACCGGGAGTAAGTAATTCCTTCGTAGGCTTGCTGGTCAGTGAGGAGTTGGATGAGATTAATCATGTAATCGAGTTAGTTTTGTTAGGGCATCATCCCTAGTATCCACTATGTTCTAAGATTGATGGTGCTATGACTTTGCCATGCTTAATGCTTGTCACTTTGGGCCCGGGTGCCATGATTTCATATCTAAACCGTTTATATTATCACCATTATACCCATGTTCTAGATCCGATCTTGCAAGTTATAGTCACCTAGTACGTGTTATGATTCGGCAACCCTGGAGTGACAATAGTCGGGACCACTCCCAGTGATGACCGTAGTTTGAGGAGTTCATGTATTCACTGTGCGTTAATGCTTTGTTCTGGTTCTCTATTAAAAGGAGGCCTTAATATCCCTTAGTTTCCAATAGGACCCCGCTGCCACGGGAGGGTAGGACAAAAGATGTCATGCAAGTTCTTTCCATAAGCACGTATGACTATTTACGGAATACATGCCTACATTATATTGATGAAGTGGAGCTAGTGTCGTATCGCTCTAGGTTATAATTGTCTCATGATGAATATCATCCAACAAGTCACCGATCCAATGCCTACGAATTTATCTTATATTGTTCTTGCTAAGTTACTACTGCTATCATCATTATTGCACTTGCTACAAAACTACTGCTATCACTATTACCATTATAGTTACTACTGTCGCTATTATCAAAAATATCATATTACTTTGCTATTGATCATGTTGCTGTAGATAATTAATCTCCAGGTGTGGTTGAATTGACAACTCAGCTGCTAATACCTTCAAATATTTTTTGGCTCCCCTTGTGTCGAATCTATAAATTTGGGTTGAATACTCTACCCTCGAAAATTGTTGCGAGCCCCTATACTTGTGGGTTATCATAATGCTACCGCCGTACTAAGCAAAATAAGATGCATAAAAGATAAACATCACATGCAATCAAAATATGTGAAATGATATGGCCATCATCATCTTGTGCTTTTGATCTCCATCTCCAAAGCATCGTCATGATCTCCATCGTCACCAGCTCGACACCTTGATCTCCATCGTAGCGTCGTGGTCGTCTCGCCAACTATTGCTTCTACAACTATCGCTAACGCATAGTGATAAAGTAAAGCAATTACATGGTGTTTGCATTTCATAAAATAAAGAGACAACCATAAGGCTCCTGCCGGTTGTCAGATATCTTACAAAACATGATCATCTCATACAATAACATTTATCACATCATGTCTTGACCATATCACATCACAACAAGCCCTGCAAAAACAAGTTAGACGTCCTCTACTTTGTTGTTGCAAGTTTTACGTGGCTGCTACGGGCTTCTAGCAAGAACTATTCTTACCTATGCATCAAAACCACAACGGTGATTTATCAAGTTTGCTGTTTTAACCTTCAACAAGGACCGGCCGCAATCAAATTCGATTCAACTAAAGTACGAGAAACATACACCCGCCAGCCACCTTTATGCAAAACTAGTTCCATGTCTGTCGGTGGAACCGTTCTCATGTACGTGGTCATGTAAGGTTGCTCCGGGCCGCTTCATCCAACAATACCGCCGAATCAAAATAAGACATTGGTGGTAAGCAGTATGACGATCACCGCCCACAACTCTCTTTGTTCTACTCGTGCATATCATATATGCATAGACTTGGTCTGATACCACTATTGGGAAACGTAGCATGCAATTTTAAAAAAAATCCTATGCTCACACAAGATCTATCTAGGAGATGTATAGCAACGAGAGGGGGAGACTGTGTCCACATACCCTCATAGACCGAAAGTGGAATCGTTAGACAACGTGGTTGATGTAGTCGAACTTCTTCTAGCTTCGACCGATCAAGCACCGAATGCACAACACCTCCGAGTTCTGCACATGTTCAGCTCGATGACATCCCTCGCCTTCTTGATCCAGCAAGGTATCGAGGAAGTAGATGAGTTCCATCAGCATGACAGCATGGTGATGGTGATAGTGAAGTGATTCTTGCAGGGCTTCGCCTAAGCACCGCAAAACTATGACCGGGGGTGTAAACTATGGTGGGGGGCGCCGCACACAGCTAATGATTGTTGTTGTGTGTTCTAGGCGCCCCCTCCCCACGTATATATAGGTGGGAGGGGGAGGGGAGCAGCTATGGGGCGCCCCAAGTAGGAGGAATCCTACTTCGGGGTCCTCCCCCTATTCAGCCTCCCCCTTCCTTATTTCCGGAGGGGGAAAAGGGAAGAGGAAGGAGAGAAGGAAAGGGGGGCGAACCCCCTCTTTCCCTTCTCCAATTCGGCCTCCTTCCTTGGGGGGAGCCACCCCTTGTGGGATGGTGTGGTCCCCTCCTATGGCCCATATGGCCCATATCTTTCCCCCGGGGGTTCCGGTAACACCTCCCCCCCCCCTCGGTACTCCGATAAATTCCCGATACTATCTGGAACACTTCCGGTGTCTGATACTATCATCCTATATATCAATGTTTACCTCTCGACCATTCGAGACTCCTCGTCATGTCCGTGATCTCATATGGGACTCCAAACAACATTCGGTCACATCACACAACTCATATAATACTAAATAGTCATCGAACGTTAAGCGTGCAAACCCTACGGATTTGAGAACTATGTAGACATGACCGAGACACCTCTCAGGTCAATAACCAATAGAGGAACCTAGATGCTCATATTGGCTCCTACATATTCTACGAAGATCTTTATCGGTCGAACCGTTATGACAACAAGCGTTATTCCCTTTGTCATCGGTATGCTACTTGCCCGAGATTCGATCGTCGGTACACTACTAGGAAAAGGCCTACTAGTGGCGCACCTGTTTTGCCTACTAATGGCGCACTACAGGTGCGCCACTACTAGCACGCCATTAGTATTTTTTACTAATGGCGCACCTGTGGTGCGCCATTAGTATCTGGTATACTAATGGCGCACCATGCAGTGCGCCATTAGTATAGCCCACGGTGCGCCATTAGTATGCCTCCCAGGGGGCCATATTTACCCATGTGCTTTGGCATACTAATGGCGCACTTGTGGATGATGCGCCATTAGTGTGCTCTGGCTTACTAATGGTGCACTATGTGGTGGTGCGCCACTAGTATCAATATTAGGGATTTTTTTTCTTTTCTGATATTTTCACAGGTTACAAAATATATTATTGGACAGAATATAGCTAGCACCACACAGCAACAACAGATTCATCAAATACAATAGAAGATTAGTCTCCGAATACAATTCATCATATTAGTCTCCGAATTTAAAATACCGAACAAAGTTAGAACATTACAAGTCTTGAAACCGCGAGTAGCGAGTTTGTCTTCACATTACAAGTCGATATCGATCATCTAAACTATCATCACATAGAAGAGAGTTGCGGTCATCACGATGAGCATAATCTTGATGAAACTGGTCTTCATCCGGTTCCTCCAACACTCCCTCCTCTCTCCCGCTAGATATCGCGTGTATCTAACTTCCGCCTCCGCCCTAGTGGTGTACCCTTTGTAACTGTTACCGCTGAAAAGGTGAACCTGTCTCCGACACTCCTCCCAGTCGTCGTAGACTCCGGGAACCTTACCCTTGTACACGACATACGACGGCATCTCTATGCACTAGCCAAACAAAACGTTAGTAGCAATTCACAGACAATACATAAGCAATATATAAGTATGCAACAAAAGGATCGGAAGAGAAAAGCAACACATTAATAGCATCGATTACATCTAAGTTGAACAACTGTCCAAAACAAAGAGACATACAAGTTCATTAAAGTTTAATTACAACATGAGCCAATCGATGTTTCAGAATTACACATAGCATCACTACTTTCGACTCAACTCAAGGAACCGAAGCATGGATGAAGCCACCATCTCTCGTGATGGTCATGAAATTGCGGGCGTTGTCAGCCTGCATTTGTAGCGTTGTGTCTATCTCACTGTTGGACGGTTGATTTCTGAGGTTGAACTGCCTCGAGGTACGAAGGACATCTTGATGGATGATTTCCGCAAACTCAGACTGGATGCAAAGGAATTCTTGTCTGATGCCCGCGTCCTGGATTGCCGACAAGCTCGCGGCCCAATCTTTGAGATTATTTGGTAGCAGAAGGTGATTATGGTCCCGTACGATCGCCCGCATGTGATGGAGGGCGTAGTAGGCATCCTTTTGACCGCCAGGCGGCGGCTTGACGTAGCAGAACGTCGTATTGTGGGTGAACATGTGCTTGCCGTACTTACAAACTGGCCTGGTGAAGGTGCCTCCAGATTTGGCGTAGCCGGGGAGAACATCATCAAGAACTTGCTTGATATTTGTGTAGTCTTTCTTCGACTGACGGTCCAAATCGAAATACGTGGCCATGGAATATTTCGAGCTTAAGAGAATGAGTGTGCAATGTGTGTCACTGCACAAAACACGAAATGTTAGAAAAAAACGATCAAAATCTAAGAAATCATATGTTACGGGGCGGTTGAGGGGACGACTTACTCGGGAAAGTAAGGCACGAGGAAGTTGTCCTTATCTGGGTTTGCCAGAATGACGCCTTCGAGGTAAGAACTCGCGACTTGCCGGTCCCTAGCGCTTCCCAAGATCTTGGCACGCATGTAGAAGGGGTCGACTATCACGATGTCCGGGGTCTTGTCTCTAATGATCCGCATCTCCATACTCAGCGAAAATAGCCGAATGAAGGTGTAGTGCAGCGGATGAAGGTTAAACATAGCGAAGATGTCATCAAACCGCAGGACGATCATACCCCCGATGGAGTTATCCACAAAGCCCTTGCCCTCTGGCACATTGGCCACGAAAACCGGGTATGCCACGTCATTCTCTCTGAGACGCCGCTTCTCCAAAGAAAGAACACTGTCATGCAGACTCCGCATAGCACCGGTTGCAGCATTGAGCATATTAGTCTGTAGCATCGGCCTACCTGCCACATGCACCCTCATCGGGATATCCTTAGGTGAAGGTGGCCCGACCTGAGCACGGATCGTACTCGGTGCCGGCTAGCTCGCACCCTTGTTACTCTTTCTTTTCCGTCCCTTCTTCTTCTGATGTAATGGGGCTGAGTTCTGCTCACAGACCGCCTTCTTGAGTGTGTTGGGGCTGATAATATTTCGCACCTCAGCTATCTGAGGCTCGGTGAAGTCGGCAGCTGGAGGCGTCTCCTGAGAACTGAATGCCAGACGACGCCTGTTGCAATTGGGTTTCTCCGCGGTACCAGCTAGATCACGATCTTCTTTTGTAGGGTTGGGTTCTTGAGAAGGAGGCCCCAAGAATTCCTCATCGTACCCATGTTCGGCAAACTCCTTATCAACGTTGGTAAATGTACCGTCGTCGTTGTCGTCATCGTCCGGATCCTGTGCCATATGCATGTTCGGATCCTGTGCCATAGGGATGTCCGGCATGTCCGGTAGCGTTGTGGCGGTCTTGCCATGGCTTGGCGCCGGCACGACTGGCGGTGTTGTCTTTGGGGTGGTGTCCCCCGCCCCCAAACGAATCTGGCTCTTCGGCCAAAGCAGGGGCCAGCTTAGGAAGGCGCTGAGGGTCATCAGATCATCTTCGTCGGCCCCGGCGGGTCGAATCGGAGGTAACAACTCGTCGCAGCCTGGCAGCACCCGAACTAGTTGAACCCTATACACGATGGGTGGCATCGGATTACCGTGGAACACGGGGTTGCCCGGTTGAATGATTTTGCCCTTGGCGACATCGACCAACTCGTCGTTCACGAAGTGCGGGAGAGTACACGGAACATCGGCGACACCCTGCGAAAACATGTAGGGCGTCAGGGATGCCTAGTCAAAGGCAAGGAGATGAAGTCCTCGACCGAGAGGCTTAATTAGTTATTGTGATGATGGCGTTGAGCTTGGCTAATGTCGAGGCACCGCCAACGGCGGGCGTGCAACTGATGGAGGGGCCGCTTGCTGCCGAGGTGCCGGCCGGCGTACACCCGGGTGCATTAAGCTCCAAGGCCTATGCCGACGTCGGAGACACCAATACCGCCTCCGCCGGAGACACCAATGGCGCCGCCTGCGCGTTGTGCGAGTTGCTGGCCGTGAAGCTGGGAATCGGGGGTGGCCCCTGTTGGCCGCCCGCAATCCACATCATCAGCCCATGAATCAAGGTAGGCATAATGCCGGTGAGCATCGATCCCAGTTGTTCTTTCACTTGCTCTTGGACAATCTCCAGAATCCGCGCCACTTGTGCCTTGAGTTCTTGAACCTCGCGCGACTGGCTTTCCGAGCTGGTCTTTCTCTCCTTTCGCCCACCAGCATTATAGTATAACGACCATTTTGTGGACAAGCCTTTGCCGGCCACACGACCAGCTGACGATGGCTTACTGAGCTTATCCTTGTTTTTCATTACGTTCAACGCCCTATTTAGAGTGTTGTCCCAAGGGGTGCTCTGAGACGACCCCGCGCTACTTCTTTCAGTCTCCTACGCCAGAACAAGCTCAAGCGCCCTGGTCTTCGGATCCGTGGTAAGCTCCTTTGTTACCGGGTCCTCCTTGTACCGGGCCCTGACATAGTTCCTGGTCTGCTTGTCACGGTATTTCTCGAAGCGGGGCGGTAGGCCTTGCTCGGCATGCTCCGCGTCCTCCTTCTCCCATATAGGCTCCGCCACTCTGTAACCGCCGGGACCGAGTTTGTGTTCCCCTAAGTTCAACTCCCACATTTCTTTCCCACACTGACTTGATTCGAAGGTTGCGCTGCTCTCGCACTTGATCTTGAACTCCTTGTAGTCATCTTCGTTGATCGAAGGATTTTTCGCCTTGATCTTCTCATAACTATCACCTTTGTCAATCATTCTCTTCACCGCGCTTTTCCAAGTAGACAGGGCCGTGCTCATCATCGTGAGGGCGGCACTGTTCCTTTATTCCTTGAGAGGCGTGTGTTTACAAATTCAGCGGGGAACTTGTATCGTTGGTGCAGCTTTGTGAAGAGGAGGTTGCGCAAATTCCCTCAGTCCTTATGCCTTAGGTTCTCAGTGTTGATCGAGATGGTGCTCTGGAGAATGCACCCGAGCTGAAGCGAGTACCCCTTGACTAATTCTTTGGGCGACGTTGGATGCCCGTCAGAGTTCACTTGAGTAAATTCCTCCTTGACGGTGCGGAGCATGTTCGGGCGCCGGTCCTTCCGTTGCCTCTTTGGTTGGCTGCCATCTATGTGTGCGCTGGCATCATCAGTTGTGGCATCCTCGGCAGCACCATCAGTGGTGTCATCCTCGGCGGCACCATCAGTGGTGTCATCCCCGACGCCACTAGGGGTTGTGTAGTCAGGATCGGTGTCTTCTGCGGCGTCCTCATAGCGGTGAGATTGTTCCTCCATCTCCTGGGATAGCTCCCAGAATTGCTTGACGCCCGAACCGCCGGCCTCATCGTTGTGGGCCATGTTTTTCTCTAAATAGGAAAAAAGTTTGGTCAAAAAGTTGGTTATTGTCAAGGAACAAGATCGTGGTCTCATCATTTATGGTTTGTCGACACCGAGGCATCCTAAAAGCTAAGCTTTTATCATTTAGGGTTTGTCTACGCCGAGGCACCCTAAAAGCCTAAGCTTTCATCATTTAGGTTCTTATCGACACCGAGGCACCCTAAAAGCCAAGGTTTTATCATTTAGGGTTTGTCGACGCCGAGGCACCCTAAAGGCTAAGCTGGGAAGGAGAATTCTAAGTTGGGCCTAATCACTTGGCTCTATTGCCACCTATGGTTTAATGCAGCAAGAATGGCGGTGCAGTCGATCCTACTTAATTAAGTAATAAGATACCCCGGCCCATGCATTAGTCGCAAGTACCCATATGTCCTATTTTTAGGAAAGTCATGCTAAAATTCACGGAAAATTTTAGCATGACCTTTGCTGAAAAGAGGACATATGGAGTACTCGAATTTACCTGAACGGAAGTTAATCGACATTCCGGCAAACTCAAGGGCCTCTCAGGGTACCTGCAAAATCATTATCACCGCGTAATGAAGTCGCCAATGGGTCATTTCAGAAGATCACAAGTAGCATCATCACAAGTACAACATCATCACAAGTACAGCAGCAGCAGCAGTGAATACAGGCATAACAGCAGCAGCAGGTTTATTCTTCTTCTTCATAAACATTAATTGGTGTGGGTGACTCTATCTACCCTCTAATGACTCACTCAACTTAATAGGACAACCCACAAACATTGTTTTGATTCCAATAGTTGTTGTAAAATACATCCAGCAAAGGTGCTCTAGAATCAGAAATACTACCCCCAAATCTTTAGCTCAATTCTGAAAATACATGGTCTTCTAGTTACAATACTACCCCCCAACAGTTAAGATCCCAGGTGAGTAACACACTTTAGTCTTCTAGTTACAAAACAAAACTGACATAATTCTAGATGCCATAATCAGATCAAAATTTCAAACCACACACTTACTTTCAACTATAAACAAAACTGACTTGTTGTTAATGAATAGTGGCTAAAGATATATAAAACTCCATTGCAAATGTGCCATGTCAATAAAACAACTCATGGAAGTAACTACTAGCAGCATGTCATTATCATGGCAGTCCACTATATATTTTTATGACAAAATACATCATTATCAGGGCACATTATGGCCATTTTCTTACATGATGCTAATTGTACCTAACTGAATTTTTTGACAGTAGCTCAAGTTTTTGACAGTAGCTTCTCACTGTCTGTCGCCTGCAACACTTGTTATGCTAGCAGCTCAAGTTTGTGCCATTGGAGCAAATAAGCAGGAACCAACATATGTAAGGTTTCAACAAGACTCATCATCAGTATATATAAGCAGGATCTCTATAAACAAACAAACACTAAGAGCAGGATGTTCTTGCAACAAACATTATTGTGTGACATCGAAAGGCATCACTCTGCTTAAAGGGAAGGCTGACTTAAGTGGCAAGATGATACAATTTGCGTAAAATAACAATATATGCATGTGTAGATAGATGACCATAAATACAAAGAAAGTATGTAACAAGTTTAAAGTGTACAGCCAAGAATGGACTAGTGCTCTCTGAATTGTTCAGCAAAGTCGCCAAACAACATTTAATAACTCTGAAACCCTAAAAATCGATGCTGATGTTGAATCACGTAAAACACCATCAGGCATTATTACTGCGGATGTCCAAATCAGATTATGAAATATCTGTGACACCAAACATGAATGATCACTACTGCACTCCGCATCCTAGCTATAACATGGCACACCAAGAAAAATCTGACTGACTGACCTCAAAACAGAGATCTTGTTCTTGCTCAGAGCAGAGCACTTCACCAGGAGCCATGATGCATCACACACATATACTACCGTCCGGAGATCTTGGTTCTCACGGGAAGTAAGGAAGGAGGCAAGCAAGAAGAAGAGATCCGGCGGAGGGAGGGAGGAGGTTACCCTAAGGCGCTCGGAGAGGACGTAGGGCGTGATCTGCTTGTCAGAGACCCGTTGATCTGCAGGTAGACAAACACAGGCTGAGTAAGATCATCAGGTTGATAAACACAGTGATAATGAAGCGTTAGTAGATTGCATCTTACATGTCCAGCTCTACTTTCTCATAGCTTTTTATCCCACTGACTGGATATATATTATATGTACACAGAATATCTCCAATAGAGGAATAGAGCTAGTTGCCGATAATTATCAAGGACTACGGAAGTTGGACATAACCAGGTACAATTAGATTTTTTTTGTGTAATGGGATTGGCCCCCGATTTCCATTTTCAAAAACTGAAGTAGTTTCAGCAACGATTAGATGCCAGTACCACATTGTTCATTTCATTCTGAACATTCATCTAGTGTTCACTGGGATCTTTAATGTTCTACAACCTTCGCGAGCTTGGGCAGGAAACATAATTTGCACACCTAAATATCATGTGTGTTGAATTTATAGGTGCATTAAGTTGACTGATGATGCATTGCAAAAAGTTCTAGAGAAATGCTCTGCTCTTGAAAGCTTGAACATGTATGCCCTTTCAAGGTAATATTGATAATATCCAAGATAAGAGAATTCTGTGTTTCAGTGAACTTGAGCATCTAACAATCTACTTCACATCATGCAGTTCTACCATATCATACCATCCCGAGATCTCGATTCTCACGGGAAGAAAGAAAGCAAGCAGGAAGAAGAAATCCGGAGGAGGGGGGATGGCGAGCGGGCGTTGCCCTGAGGCGCTCGGAGAGGACGGAGGGCGTGATCTGCTTGTACTTGGGCACCGCATTGTTCACCTTCTCCTTTTGCTTGCCCTTGCTCCACTTCTTCTTCTTCTGCTTGCCACTGCCGGACTTGGCCGGCTTCGACGATGCCGCTGGGGCCTTCTCCTTCTTCGGTGCCTGCGAGCGAGACAAGAGATGGGGCATAAGCGCCTGCTTGTTAAAGGGAAGGCTGTCAGCGACGGTGATGGGGGGCAGGGCAGGGGCTGACTGGGGGCGGCGACGGAGATGGAGGGCAGGGGTTGTCAGCGACGGTGATAGGGGGCAGGGCAGGGGCCGACGCGGGGAGGCTGCCGGCGACGGCGAGGTCGGGGAGGCGTCAGCGATTGCGGAGCTGCAGTGGTGGGGGCGCGGGGGCGGCGGGGCACGTAGGGGCGGCGGTGGCGTGGGTCGGGGCAACGGGGGGAAGTGGATCTGGCGAGAGGGAGGGACGAAGGGGTCGGGCAAATTAGAGCTAGGGGGAGATTACTAATGGCGCACCCCCTAGCGGTGCGCCATAAGTATGTTTTTATAGCAATGGCACACCCCCGAGCGGTGCACCATTTGAAATCTTTTTTTAGATAGCAATGGCGCACCACCCGACCGGTGCGCCATTAGTATGTTTTTTTATTATTATTTTTTAGAAAATGAATATGAATATGAAACACTAATAAATTTTTATAAAAACAGTAACAATTTTTTAAAAAAATATCATCAAATTTTTTATTTGAAAATATCATCAAATGGGGGTGCGGGGGGTGCTCGTTGGCAGTGGTGGAGCGGGGGAGGGTGCGGTGGGTCGTCGGCGGCGGTGGAGCTAGCGGGGGAGGGTGCGGGGGGGTCGAGATCGAGATGGAGGGGGATAGCGATCGAGATGGAGGGGCATCAAGATCGAGTGTCCTCATGAATATTCAATATTTTTTCATATTGAATATGAAAAAAATATCATCAAATTTGAAAAAATATTCATGAATTCAAAAAGTGCCGATGAAATTTAAAATTATTCATGATATCAAAAAGTGCCCATGAAATACAATCGAGAAATGAAGACTACGATTTAAATACAATCGATCTTAGCTAGCTATCTGTTCACAATCTTCTTGCCCTTCTTTTTCGCAAATGGAGTTCTTCTATGGAACAGACGTCCTTTATGTAGGGCGGTCCTACTTCTTCTTATGATGTATGTTGCTACTTCATCATCGTTGTCATGTTCGTTCTTCGGGTCGACATACTTGTCGAAGTCTTGCTCATTGGCTACTCCATCCATTCCGATGATCTTCCTTTTGCCTCTCCTCACGACAACACGACTGGGCTTTGATGGGTCGGTAATGAAGAAGCATTGGTCCACTTGGGAAGCTAGTACCCATGGCTCATTTTTTGCGGTGACGTTTGTGCCCGCGGTCTTGGGTTTGGCTTCGGGTATAACTATGGTGGTGAAATACCGGTCTTCTTTTAGGACACTCTTGGCCCATCTGACACGGAACATCGGGACCTTCTCTCCAGCGTAGCTCAGCTCCTAGATCTCCTCGATCCTTCAGTAGTATCTGTCCTTGTCGTTACCAGTGTAGGATTCCATCATTACCCCGGAGTTCTGAAGACCATCGCTCTTCATGTCCTTGTCCTCGGTGTAGAATGTGTAGCCGTTGATATCGTACGCCTCATAGGTCATCAGGTTGTGCTCGGCGCCCTGTGACAAGGCAAATATGAATTGTTCTTCCGCGGAAGAATCCTCATGTAAAGGGTATGACCGAAGCTTCTGCTTGAACCAATGCGTGAAACATGAGTTGTGCTCTTTGATTATATCTCCGTCTGTCCTCTGTTGGCCTCGGTCATTGTATGTCTTCTCAACAAATGTTTTGTGCTCTACCACCCAAGGATCGACCATGTCTACGTGTTGTAGCGCGACTAGGTTTGCTCTTTCAAAGTCGGCGAGTCGACCCTCGAAGTCGACATGCATTTCGCGGCAACCCTCATGGTGACCCCATCCAGCGAGCCTGCCGAGGTGCCTGTTGACGGGCAGACCAACGGGGTTCTCGATGCCGAGATAATTCATGCAGTAGGAGATGCACTCTTTGGTCAGAAAGCCCCTGGCTATGCTTCCCTCTGGATGTGACATGTTGCGAACGTATCCTTTGATGACACCATTCATCCTTTCGAACGGCATCATGCTGTGCAGGAACATCGGCCCGAGTTGGATGATATCCTCCATGATATGGACCAGCAGATGCACAATAACGTCGAAGAATGTGGGCGGGAAGTACATCTCAAGCTCGCATAGTATCACCACGTTCTCTTCCTGTAGCCTTCTGAGTTGCCTCACACCAACCGACTTTCGAGAGATGACGTCGAAAAAGTTGCATAGGCCAAATAGCGTTTCACGGACGTGCGCGTCCATGATCCCACGGATTGCAACTAGAAGTATCTGCATCATCAGCACGTGACAGTCGCAAGACTTCAACCCGCTGAACTTCTGCTTCGCTAGGACTAGGTATCTGCTTATCTTCCCCGTGTAACCGTAAGGAAGTTTTACTCCTACGAGGCAGGTGAAAAACTGCTCGATCTCCTCCTGACTTAGAGTGAAGCACGCGGGAAGGTAGTCATTTCCGGTCTTCTTGGCCTTTTTGCCTTTGCGACGACTTTCTGTGTCCTGCTTCGCCTCATCATCATCATCATCATCATTAGCGTGAAGCTCCTCCCTGATGCCCATTGATTTCAAGTCTGCCCTTGCTTTCGGACCATCTTTTGTCCTCTCTGGCTTGTTGAGTAGGGTACCAAGCAGACTCTCGCACACGTTCTTCGTCATATGCATGACATCAAGGCTGTGAGACACGGTGGATCTTCCAGTGCGGCAAGTCCCAGAAAACAGGCCTCGTTTTCCATACCTTCAGCAGCGGCTCTGGCGCCTTTCACTTCTTTCCCGGCTCTGGCGCCTTTTGCTTCTTTCCTGGCAGTGGGCAATCTTTCCAATTTTTCAACAACTTGTCTATTTCCTCGCCGCTCCTCGTACGCGGGCGTCTTCGGGGTTCGGTTTCACCATCGAACAGATCCTTGCGTTTTCTCCATGGGTCATCATCGCGAAGCCACCTTCGATGTCCCATGAACACGGTTTTCAAAGACCCGGGATCTCTATTTAGCTGGCGATACGTTGTGTCATCCATGCACCTGACGCATCCAGAAAATCCGTGGAGCACCTGCCCCATGAGATATCCGTAACCGAGATATTCGTGCACCGTCGTGAGCAGTGCGGCTCTCATAGGGAAATATTCTTTCTCTGTGGCGTCCCACGTATTGGCTGGCATTTTCCACAACGTGTCTAGCTCCTCTTTCAGCAGCCCCAGATACAGATTAATGTCGTTCCCTGGTTGTCTCGGCCCTTCAATTAGCATACTCATGTGAATGTACTTCCTCTTCATGCACAACCAGGGGGAAGGTTGTACATCCACACAAACACAGGTCAGGTGCTATGTGTGCTTCTCTGGCTGCCAAACGGATTGACTCCATCGGTGCTCGCGCCCAGCACGATGTTCCTTGGATCGTTCCCAAATTCTGGGTCTTTGAAGTTCAACGCTTGCCACTGGCTCGCGTCCTTAGGGTGACTCGGCATCTTGTCTTTTTCATTTATCTCCGGATCATTTCCGTCATCTTCTCGCTTCTTCTCCTCCCTATCCGCGTGCCAACGCAAGAGCTTTGCTACCTTAGGGTCCGCGAAATACCATTGCAGACGAGGAGTGATCGGAAAGTACCACACCACTTTTTGAGGAGATTTCTTCCTCTTCTTGTATCGAGTGACGCCGCACACCGGACATATGGTAGACTCCGCGTGCTCGTCCCGATAAATAATGCAATTGTTCATGCACACATGGTATTTCACATGCGGTAAATCCAAAGGACACACGATTTTCTTCGCCTCCTCAAAACTTGTTCCCCTTGGGAAGACGTTCGTGCCAGAATGACATGTTCTCGTCGAAGCATGCGTCGGTCATTTTGTGTTTTACCTTCATCTCCAGAGCCATGAGCGTTACTTTCAGGCGGGTATCCTTGGGCTTGCATCCTTCATACAATGGAGTAACCGCGTCTATCTCTAGTTGATCCAGCTTGGCTTTCTCTCGGGCGGCAGCTCTTGCTTTATCCGTCTGCTTCAGAAGCAGCTCTTGAATATGAGGGTCCTGCACCCAGCCTCCATCGTCGTCTGCTCCGGCATGTTCATCTTCATGATCATGGACTTCGTCTTGATCTTCCTCATCATCATGTCCGGCATCTTCTACATGATGACTGTGTACAGCATCACTGTCGTGATCATGTCCTGGAGATTCTTCGTCTTCTCGCCCGCCCTCGCCGCGGTGGTTGTCTTGCTGCCCTTCCTCATTTCTTGCCCGGCCCCCATGGATGAGTTCATAGTCATCTTCAGCACCTTGCCACCGATAGCCATCCATGAAACCATGCAAGAGCAAGTGGTCCCGCACCTGCCCGGAATCCGGGTCCGCAATAAGGTTCTTTAGCTTGCATCTTCGACACGGACATCCTATCTCTGTCTCGTTCTTTTGAAGCATCTCGGCCTTCGCGGAGCTCAAAAACCAATTCATGATGCCTTCGGTCATCGTGCGAACCATGGTCGCCTGCGGGGTAGAGCAAAACAATATTTTAGAACCAAGAAAAAATTTGGCATGACTTTCCCTAAAAGTAGGACCAAAAAGAATGCATAGTGCCAAAATTCTCGCCGAAACGGAAATGAATCAACATTCCGGCAAAATATTGGCAACTATCGCATTTCAAATACCGGTACCTGGAAACACAAACATATATGCAACACCACAAACATATGCAACACCACAAACATACATAGATCTAGCAAGGCCATAAAAAGTGCATGTGCACGTTGTTGGAGCGAGCTAGGGAGAAAAAAAAAGTAGATCTACAACATAAAGATAGCTTTCCCCTTACTTACCTATCAAAAAAAGGTAATTTAACCACTTAATATTGATGAATCTATGGTGCAAATGAGGTGAGGAGGAGGAGGCAGCCGACACAAGCTTGGAGGAGGAGGTGGAGAGAATGAAGTGGGGAAAGTGAGTGTGTAGGTGTGGCTGTCCAAAATATCTAGCTGGTCCCAGGTTACTAATGGCGCACCACCCACAAATGTGCTATTAGTAACCCTGGTTACTAATGGCGCACCAGCTTGAGGTGCGCCATTAGTAGTTTTGCAAAAAAATAGTAGTGGCGCACTGCGTTGGTGGTGCGCCATTACTAGTTAAACTAGTAATGGCGCACTCATCCCTGGTGCGCCATTAGTATTTTTGGAAAAATAAAAAAAATTGTTACTAATGGCGGTGTCTGGTGCGCCATTAGTGTCTACCACACTAATGGCGCACCAACTCATGGTGTGCCATTACTATATAGTAGTGGCGCACCACATGTCTGGTGCGCCATTAGTGGCCATATCATCTATAGCCCTTTTCCTAGTAGTGGTATCTTCATACCTAGTTCAATCTCATTACCGGCAAGTCTCTTTACTCATTCCGTAATACATCATCCAGTAACTAACTCATTAGTCACTTTGCTTGCAAGGCTTCTTATGATGTGTATTACCGAGAGGGCCCAGAGTGACCTCTCCGATACTCGGAGTGACAAATCCTAATCTCGATCTATGTCAACCCAACAAACACCTTCGGAGATACCTGTAGAGCATCTTTATAATCACCCAGTTACGTTGTGACGTTTGATAGCATACAAGACATTCCTCAGGTGTTCGGGAGTTGCATAATCTCATAGTCGAAGGAATATGTATTTGACATGAAGAAAGCAATAGCAATAAAACTGAATGATCAATATGCTAAGCTAACGGATGGGTATTGTCCATCACATCATTCTCCTAATGATGTGATCCCATTATCAAATGACAACTCATGTCCATGGTCAGGGAACCTTAACCATCTTTGATCAACGAGCTAGTCAAGTAGAGGCTCACTAGGGACACAGTGTTTGTCTATGTATTCATACATGTATTTAGCTTTTCGATCAATACAATTCTAGCATGAATAATAAACATTTATCATGAATAAGGAAATATAAAATAACAACTTTATTATTGCCTCTAGGGCATATTTCCTTCAGATGGTTCCCCCGTCGGCATTCCGGCGCCACCGAGAGAGAGGGGAGAGAGTCTCCCCCTTGTGCTTCCTCCTCCATGGCCTCCCCCTAGATGGGGAGAGGTTCTTACTCTGGTCCTTGGACTCCATGGTGATGATGTCCCCCTTCGGCTTCCTCCTCCATGGCCTTCGGTGATGATGGCCACCTCTGGCAGGGTGCCGAAGAGGGCCTAGATTGATTTTTCATGGCTACATAGGCTTCCGGTGGCTGAACTTCCAATCTAGGGTTCTTTTCGGGGGTTTGGGTATTTATAAGAATTTTTGGCATCGGTCTCACGTCAAGGGGGTGCCCGAGGGGCCCACAAGCCGGGAGCACCCTTCCTTGGGGGTAGGGCGCGCCTAGAGGGCTTGTGGCCTCCTTGTACACTTCCTGGCCCAGCTCTTGTGCTTCGGGGGTCTCTTTTGGTCCATAAAAAATCACCGTAAATTTTTAGCCCATTCCGAGAACATTTATTTCTACACAAAAAATGACACCACGATAGTTCTGCTGAAAACAACGTCAGTCCGGGTTAGTTCTAATCAAATCATACCAAAACCATATAAAATTGTTGTAAACATGGCATGAATACTTCATAAATTATAGATACGTTGGAGACGTATCATTGTATACTTCAAGGCACATTTCAAGTGATCAGCATGTTTTTCCCTAGATTGTAGCCAACCATGTGTAAACCCTAGATACCCCTGGTGCCTATATAAGCCGAGGAGTTTACTCTGTAGAGGCACGCTTTCAAGGTTTAGATGTTTGAAATCATTCATACAATCTCGAGGTAGGTCATCTTGTACTTTGTACCCCATCCACAATCAATACAATACAAGCAGGACGTAGGGTTTTACCTCCTCAAGAGGGCCCGGAGCTAGGTAAAATTGTGTCCCTTTTACTTCTTGTTCACCATCATGCCAAGATCACCAACTCGGGGCCCCCTACTCAAGATCTGTCGCTTTTAGCACCGACATTGGTGGCCCATGCAGGTCCCATTGTGTTGTTGCAAAGGCTCGATGGCTCGTCTCCAGATCAACGACGACATCGGATGCGGGAGTACCTTTGTCGCCGGCCAGCTTTTCGCCTTCGGTAGCATCGTGTTGCACGCCAACTATACCGGTCACCTCAGCCAAGTCAAGAACCTCTCCTCAGGCCAAACCATCGGGTTCGGGAATCTGGAGTATGTCGTAGATTCCCATGCCAAACTTGCTTTCTCGGGTTGTCAGACTAGCCTGAACATCTTATAGACACCATCGTCCCAACACTAGATTTAATCTCGAAGCAGGACCATGGAGCAATCTGTCCTTCGGATTTGGCCTTCAGCTCGAATACGGATAGCAAACTTCTGTGTCAAGCATCAAGCCCAACCAGCGAACATCAAGTGGCCCCTCGGGCAAACTACTGGTCAGCTCTGCCACCTACCAAGAGATGGGCAAAGCCGATTTCATGCTCTTGAACAAGATGTTAGATCGGAATTAGAGCCATGGAATCTTGGATGATAAGACCTCGGTCTATGATCAGATCGGATTTAAATCGGAAGGTGCGGAAATTTTATTACCATGATGAAGCATATACCACATCACATGGAACCTGCAAAACCAAGTTGGATGTTCTCTAGTGGGTTTGGCCAATATTAATTACATGGCTTCTTGGGTTTCTGGATAACTCTAGCTACCTACGTCCACCATTTAGGCGATAATCCTTGTTGCTAGATTAACTTTCGGGGTGTGTGAGTGAAGAGACTTATTTACAAATCTCTAGCGACACACTAAACTTTATCTAATACTCATGACCCCCTAGAAGATTGTGCATCTTCATTGCTCAGTCGTGTTTACTACAATTTATTATTCTTGACTATGATGAAGCCCAGAGAACTGTTAGCAGATCATCAACAGCCAGAGCCGATCGATTGTCAGAACTTTGTGCAAAGCTACATCATGTCATCAATGAGTTGAACTAAAGCAACGCTCTAGGGAAGCATAGCAAGAACATCGAACCCTCACATCCATATGTGATCTAGATCAAAACCTGCATCTACTCATAGAACCGCTCATGATGCCATTGTTGAGAAACGTAGTAGAAAACCAAAAAATTGCCCTATGATCAACCAGGAACACTATGAAGATGCAATAATGGTTTGGATCAGATCGTTACTGACTTCGATTAGATCGTACTTGAAGTCCCTTGAATCATAGATGAATGATCCCTCGAACCATCCACGAATAGTCCCTTGAACGAAAGACCGATAGCATGGCCACTCCATTGTTTACAAGCGTACGGTCTTCATGATCTGGCAGCGCTTCACCATCCAGAGCTAGTTGTTGATAACCCACAAGTATAGGGGGCGCCAGTCTTCGGGGTAAGTATTTCACCAAAATTTGTTGATTCGACACAAGGGAAGTCAAAGAATATTTATGAGCCTTAGCAGTTGAGTTGTCAATTCAACCACACCTGGGAAATTATATTTCTACAACAAAGTGTTCAGTAGCATAGTAGTTTGGTAGTTTTGATAGTAGCAGTAGCAAAGTGGAAGGCTCGGCCTTATGCCTGGTGTTTTGTTCCACTCTTGCCGCCCTAGTTTCCGTCATACCGGTGTTATGTTCCTTGATTTTGCGTTCCTTACGCGGTTGGGTGTTATGGGAACCCCTTGACAGTTTGCTTTGAATAAAACTCCTCCAGCAAGGCCCAACCTTGGTTTTACCATTTGCCACCTAAGCCTTTTCCCTTGGGTTCCGCGGACTCAAGGGTCATCTTTATTTTAAACCCCAGGGCCAGTGCTCCTCTGAGTGTTGGTCCAAAACAGAGCCACTTGCAGCACCACCTTGGGGAAACTTGAGGGTTGGTTTTAGTTGTATGTAGTGTTCATC
This sequence comes from Triticum aestivum, assembly GCF_018294505.1. Taxonomy (NCBI): domain Eukaryota; kingdom Viridiplantae; phylum Streptophyta; class Magnoliopsida; order Poales; family Poaceae; genus Triticum; species Triticum aestivum. The sequence goes on from NC_057800.1 coordinate 95,380,877, forward strand.
CTGTGTGCCCTGAGAACGAGATATGTGTAGCTCCTATCAGGATTTGTTGACACATCCAGGTGGTCTTGCTGGTCTTGTTTTACCATTGTTGAAATGTCTTGTAACCGGGATATCGAGTCTGATCGGGTCTTCCTGGGAGAAGGAATATCCTTCGTTGACCGTGAGAGCTTGTGATGGGCTAAGTTGGGACACCCCTGCAGGGTTTTGAACTTTCGAAAGCCGTGCCCACGGTTATGGGCAGATGGGAATTTGTTAATATCCGGTTGTAGAGAACTTGACACTTAACTTAATTAAAATGAATCAACCGCGTGTGGAGCCGTGATGGTCTCTTTTCGGCGGAGTCCGGGAAGAGAACACGGTCTTGTGTTATGCTTGAACGTAAGTAGCTTCAGGATCACTTCTTGATCACTTATAGCTTCTCGACCGTGCGTTGCTTCTCTTCTCGCTCTCATTTGCGTATGTTAGCCACCATATAAGCTAGTGCTTGCTGCAGCTCTACCTCACTACCCTTTTCCTACCCATAAGCTTAAATATTCTTAATCTCGCGGGTGTGAGATTGCTGAGTCCTCGTGAGTCACGGATACTTCCAAACAGTTTCAGGTGTCAAGGAAACCAGTGCAGGTGACGATTCCGAACTCAAGTGGGAGTTCAACAAGGATTCGGGACGATACTATGTTTCTTTTCTGGATGATCAGTAGTGGAGCCCAGTTGGGACGATCGGGGATCTAGCATTTGGGGTGGTATTTCTTTATTCAGTTCTGTAGTCGGACCTTTGTTTGTACCTTGGATGATGTATGGATTATTTATGTATTGTGTGAAGTGGCGATTGTAAGCCGACTCTTTATCCCTTTCTTATTCAGTACATGGGATGTGTAAAGATTACCCCTCTTGCGACATGCCTACCATGCGGCTATGCCTCTAAGTCGTGCCCCGACTCGTGGGAGATATAGCCGCATTGTGGGTGTTACAATTAGCTAGACTCAATGCATAAGAATGACAATAGCGCTCTCCAAATTGGTGCTTCAAATGAGATGGTGATGAATCAACAATTAAATTAAATAACACAAAAGTAAATAGAAGGGCCCGTCACAGAGGGAAGCAAAGATTTGCAGAGGTGCCAAAGCTCGAAGCTTAAAACAGAGATGAATACATTTTGAGAGGTGTGCTTTTCCTGTCAACATCTCGACAAAAGGATTTTCAATATATCCCATGCTAAACACACTATCGGCGATTCCCAAGCGGAAAGGTAAGGTTTACTCCCCCTCAACCATACAAACACAAGCCTTGGCTAGCCAAATCCTCAGGTGCCTTCCAAGCAATCAAACTTTCCGGGGGAGTTTGTTTTATTATATTTTTGTTTAGTTTCCATTACAGGACTGGGCATCCCAATTACCAGCCTCTCTCGTGCAATCACAAGTGAATAAACACCCATCGCGATAATAGCTCGCTTGGCATGGAAGATATTGACCGCCCCCGTCACTCCATGAGTGCACTACAAAAAAAGACACATCCGTGACATTTTGGGCCGAACGAAAAAAAATTCTATCATACATATGACACTTCTATGATGATAATTGTGACAAAACCCGGTATCATCATAGATGTGGTGGGCTCCTACTTCTATGACAAAAAATCATGACAGAAAATGGGCTTTTCGTCCTGGGCGGGCCGGAGACGCAGCTGCATGACATTCTTTGGGCCGTCCATGATGGAAAAAACCGTGGTACAAGCGGGGGGGATTTCGGGGAGTTCCTGGTTACGGTGGGAGGTTGGGGGCCGAGCGATGCGCATTTCTCTCATACACGTACGCGCGTGTGTGTGAGGCGTTGGCTCTAACTGAACCCAAGCGAGGCGTTGGGCTCTAACTGAACCCGAGCGATTGCACTGCAGGCTACACGTTATTGAACCCAAGCGATCGATCGATGGATGTTAACTGAACCCGATGGAGCGATTCCTTCGCTACTTCTGCTAACTGAAGCCGATCGATGGGATGAACAATGAGCATTGCGGGGGGTTTGGATGAATAGTGAGCGGTGGCATTGCCTCTGGATGAACAGGACCCTGTGGTGTGGTGGAGGGTTGGATGAACAGTAGACGGTGGAGGGGTGCCCGTGGAGGGGTGGATGAACAGGACCCCGTGGTGTGGAGGGCTGGATGAACAGTAGACGGTGGAGGGGTGCCCGTGGAGGGGTGGTTGAACAGGACCCCGTGGTGTGGAGGGCTGGATGAACAGTAGACGGTGGAGGGGTGCCCGTGGAGGGGTGGTTGAACAGGACCCCGTGGTGAGGAGGGCTGGATGAACAGTAGATGGTGGAGGGATGCCCGTGGAGGGGTGGTTGAACAGGACCCCGTGGTGTGGAGGGCTAGATGAACAGTAGACGGTGGAGGGGTGGTTGAACAGTAGCCAGTGGAGTAGCGCGCGGTGGAGGCTGGATGAACAGGAGCCCGTGGAGGCTGGAGGAGGTCGACGGTGGAGATGAACAGTATCCCGTGGAGTCCCGTTTTGCGGTACGCCACACCCCTCCCGATGAACAGGACCCCCGTTTCGACCGTAGCGCTCCAACACAAGTCTGTTTCCTCCGTTTTGCGGTACGCCACACCCCTCCCAATCAACAGGACCCCCGTTTCGACCGTAGGACGTCCGTTTCCTCCGTTTTGCAGTACGCCACACCCCTCCCGATCAACAGGACCCCCGTTTCGACCGTAGGACGTCCGTTCCTCCGTTTTGCGGTACGCCACACCCCTCCCGATGAACAGGATCCCGTTTCGAATGTGGTCGGTCGAACACAAGGCCGTTTCCTCCGTTCTGCGGTACGCCAGGCCTTGTTTCCATCGCCTGTTCCGTCCAAGCCCTCCCGATGAACACAACGCATTCCGTTGCCTCCCCATGAACACGACGCATTCCGTTGCCTCCCCATGAACACGACGCATTCCGTTGCCTCCCCATGAACATGACGACGACGTTGTTTCTCCATTCCGACCCAGCCATGTACACGAGCCCTCGCCATACGTATGCGCGAGTAGGCGTTCGAGACCCCGCCCGTATGTACACATATGTGGCCGTATTTTCTTTCTTGCACCCTGACCACTGTACGTACGTGTACATGCTACGTGCGCGCCTCTACTACGACACGTGCATGCCTCTACATCGAACAGTATATATGTACTTACACGTTCGCAACCAGAATGACAACGCTACGTATGCTTCGACCCGGTGGGTCCCGACTGTCAGGCACTTCCTTGCGTGCGAAGATGTAGCTGGTGGGTCCCAGCAATCAGGGGGGCGAATCGTTTTGTTTTTTTGCCCGGACGCACTTCCTTGCATGCGAAGGTGTAGCTGGTGGGTCCCAGCAGTCAGGGTGGAAACGTTTTTTTCACGAAATACGGTGGCCTGTTCGGTGGGTCCCCACTGTCAGGTGGAGGAATAATTATTTTGCACGTAATAAGGAGGCACTTCCTGGCTGGGGCCATGGACCCAGCTGTCAGCCTCTCCATGTACAGTCCACGTCCGATGGAAGTTGTTCCTTGACCACGTTGACCACGACGCGCCGAGAGCACCAGGGCGGTGGACGACGGCGAGGCCTAGGAAGGGAGCGACGGGGAGCCGGGGAAGACGCGGTAGTGGAAGCCCGCGCGGAGAGGAGTACGAGGGTTCACTGGTTCAGCTGCGGTGTGAGGTTGCCGTCGCCGCAGGGCCTGGCCAGCGGTGGGAATAGTAGGGGCGGTGAGGCCTCCGCGGCAGCACAGCCGGCCACGGGAGGCAGGAGCATGCGGCACGACCGGCGCTGCTTTGGGCGGCTGGAGCAAGAAGACCAGAGGTTGAAGAAGCACTACAGCCGTTGGATGGACATCGTACGGTCACTGGAGCTAGAATCGTTCATATTGACTAAAGTTGACAAAGGCCCCCGTCCCAGTCAACTTAGTAGGCCCACAAGTCAGCCTCCCACCATGGTGGGTCCCAGCTAGCAGGGGGAGTATTCATTTTTTGTGCGTAATAAGGAGGCACTTCCGGTGGGTCCGAGCTGACAGCGGGGGGAACGTTTTTTTCCGAAATACGCTGGCCCGTCCGGTGGGTCCGAGCAGTCAGGGGGGAAACGTTTTTTCGCGAAATAAGGTGGCCCGTCCGGTGGGTTCCTACTGTAAGGTGGAGGAATAATTACGCGTAATAAGGAGGCACTTCCTTGCGGCCGCCTGGACCCAGCTGTCAGCCTCTCCACGTACAGTACTCTTCCGATGGAAGTCGGTCGTTGATCATGTTGACCACGCCGCGCCGAGAGCACCAGGGCGGTGGTCTGGACGACGGCGAGGCCTAGGAAGGGGACGACGCGGAGCCGGGGAAGACGCAGCAGTGGAAGCCCGCGCGGAGAGGAGTACGAGGGTTCACTGGTTCGGCTGCGGTGTGAGGCTGCCGTCGCCGCAGAATAACAGGGGGTGTGGGTGAGTGGAGGGATGGCCTGGCCAGCGGTGGGAGTAGTATGGGGGCGGTGAGGCCTCCGCGGCAGCACAGCCGGCCACGGGAGGCAGGAGCAGGCGGCACGACCGGCGCTGCTTTGGGCGGCTGGACCAAGAAGACCAGAGGTTGAAGAAGCACTACGGCCGTTGGATGGACATCGTACGGTCACTGAAGCTAGAAACATTTATTATTGACTAAGTTGACAAAGCCCTTGGTACGCTCCAACTTAGTAGGCCCACAGGTCAGCCTCCGAAACGGTGCGCCCCAGATGTCAGGGGGAGGAATCATTTTTTGGGCGGCCGAAGCTAAGAATATCCGAGATTGAAGAAGAAGCACGACATCCGTTGGATAGACATCCAACGGCCACTGCTGCTAGAACCGTGTGTTGACTATAATAAGTTGGCAAAGCCTTGCATACGCGTCAACTTATTTTTTTAGGGGACGCGTCACTTAGTAGGCCCACAAGTGTGTGGCAGAGAACTTATAGCCCATTTGCGTTTTGTAAGAATGTACAACCCATTTTGGAATTCTAATGGAATTTACAACAGCCCATTTACAGTTTGTTAAAAGTACAGCCCATTTTCTAGCTAGGACAATGATTAATAATTTCAACCAACCGTTGAAGACAGAATTCAATAAAATTTCCCACATTTTGATGGGCTCCGAAATATTTTTATCCCGAAATTTCTAGTCAGATTAAATATAAATTTGTATTACGTAAAAATCCAACGAAACATTGCGCGCGCAACAATGAAAATTTAAGATTTTCAAAATCCATAAATAATATTTTATAAACTAATTTCGTGTTTGGTGCATTTTTTATAGTTACTGCCCAGTTTTTATAATTACATCCCATTTATTATTTTTTAAAGCCCATTTTCCTGTTAAGCCTAATGCATCCCTCCTAGGAAAGATTTGCAGCCCAGCGGGGCGGAGAATAACAAGTTGACCTTGCCTGGGTATTCCTCAAAAAGACGTATAGCTGGGCTAGCCATTTTCATCTTGAAAAAATTAGTATCTGGGCTGGATATCTGGCCTGGGCTAGACGGGCCACAGCCCGCCCAGTTAATACCCTGCTCTCCTCTGAACAACAACGAAATCATCGCCAAGAAAAACTCTGCAGTGCTCACGCCTCAAAAACACAAATACTGCTCGAGCTGCTTGGTCCCAGCTGTCGGCCGCACCTTGTGCAATTCTCTCGTTTATATTGACTACATAGGTTGACAATGGTGTGGGACCGTGATGTCAGGAAACCAGGAGAAAGCAAAAAAATATAGTTGTACATAATAAGGAGGCACTTGCGTACGTACGGCTATGGCCCTAGTGGGTCCCTAGTGTCATCCAGTCAAAATAAAGTCATCTCCTGAATCCTCATGTTCGTTGACGATGTTAACAATGCTCGGCGCCACGGCGAGCGCAACAACTCGAAGGACAACGGAGAGGGCCTCGCGGGCCCTACGGATGGTCTGATACAGCGCCCGCTACTCATTCAGGAAGCCAGGATCATCGGACACCTATGAGCACCTTCGAGAAACTGAGACGGCATGAAACGGTAAGGCCGCGCTTGGGAGCTCTGGTTTATTTCAAACCTGTATTAACATACAAGTGTAATTTACTCGTCATCGAAAACAACGCGTAAAATACAGGCGTAATGAAACCGAGGGCCCGAGGTCTGTAAGTAAAACCGGCGGGTTACGCGTGTAATTTGAGAGACCAGTGTATATTTTACGAGCACTGCTATATGGACGACATTACCAGACGATACATGCACGACGTGCGTATCATGCCATCCATGGGCAAGGCTGAAACAGCAGCTAACGGCTGGATTAGCAATCGTCCGAGTGTCGTTCAGCGTTTTTATCGTGTGTCAAGTACTTCCGATATTTTACTAGTCGAAATCGACCAACCAAGCGCCTTCGCCCGAGACCATCTGCTTTAATTTACAAGCGTCAGTTTTACAAGCGGTTTTGGTTGGAAAACGACGATCCAATCACGGCCTAATATCATGAGTTGGTCGGAAGATCATATGGTTTCACGTCTAACCTACCCGACTTGTCGTATAGGCTATGAATGAAACATCAGACGATGAACTTCTTAAGCACGGAAACAACAGAAGAGGATGATCTTCTTAACAAGCAAATCACTGGCATTAGATCGACATGCAAAACAATACGAAGCATTATTCTCAGGAGGCACGGTGAACAGCTCGTGATGCCGCATGCCACAACATTCCAAGCTCAACTTTGCAATCAAACACAAGGCCTGGCATTACATAGACAATATTCAGAACAAACTCTTAACACAGGAATATCTCAGCAGAGTAACTATTTACTTCTAAACTGAACACAGGAATAGGAAAAAACACTCGACGCTGCTCACAGCAAGGGCGTCCCACTCAAAAATATCAAATGCATGTCTTCTGGCTAACATCAATGAGCAAATTTTGACAAGGTTTTCCAATTCCAATATATTAAACTAACGTCTTCTTGCTAACATCAATGATTAAACTTTGACAAGCTTTTCCCATTCAAAATATGTAATGCCTATGATCGTGGAGTCCTGTCGCTTCTTGCTAACATCAATGATTAAACTTTGACAAGCTTTTCCCATTCAAAATATGTAATGCCTATGATCGTGGAGTCCTGTCGCTTCTTGTACTTGTTTGGGCACTTCTTGCCCAGGGCACTCCACGTGTTGTTAAATTGCCAATGGTCTCTGCAGACTAGTCATGTCACCGGTGTCTAATATTTATGGCACCGGCTGTAGCAATGGAGGGATTCGGTGCCAAACTAAGAAAAGGTGAAATTGGCACCTCTTTTGGCCTACATAGTGGAAGGCCTAATACTCTGTAAAGCTTCTCGGTCATTCCTTCTGTAATGTAGCGCAAACAATGACTGCTTCTTTCTGCAAAGTGGAACGACCAACTGGACCCAGTAATGCAGCAGTTTGCCTTGGACACATTGGCTCCTTTTGTGCAGTTGAACTAAAATCGAAGTCGGAATAAAACCGAGCTTTAATTTTGATATCCCTGTAAGCAACAAAAGGTATAAGGGAAACAATTACTGAGAAATAACGGTTGATGACTTGTACTCCCAGAAGAAAAACATCTACTGATCTACCTTATCTTAATGGGAAACAAAGCAGGAGAGTAGCAATTCTCAATCAGTGTGATTCATTCATATTAACTGAGACATTATCTTAACAATGCCTTGTTTCAAGATGTATAAAGAACGAAAAAGCAGAAAAGTATCATTCCTAAAACAATGCGACTGATTCATTTTAACAGAGACATTATCTTAACAATACCTTGGTTAAACATGTAGAAAGAACTACAAAGCAGGATAGTACCATTTGTAAAACACTGTAAGTCTGTAACTGATATATAATAACAGAGACATTATCTGAACAATACATTTCTTAAACATGTACTCCGGCCGATCCCTAACAGAAATGGTACTCCTGCCGATCCCTAACAAGTGTTTGCAGTTTTGAACTAAGATTCAGTTCCAGGGTAGAGTGGGCGCAACAACAGTATGTGCTTCCATCTACTTATAAAGGGGGTGATGCAGAGTTTGTTGTAACAAAGCAACAAGCATCATGTCTGGGTTGGTTCCATTTTTGTTCACTACTTAATGGGAAAAGACAGCAATACAATAGCTTCAATTCAACATTTATTTAAAACAGTACCAATACAAGTAGCACAACATCTCAAAGCACACTGCACAATCATGTGGATGAAGGCCTGTACTGACCTTTCATGAGACCGACAACGATAAAATACGAATCTGCCAACACGAATAGGAAATCCAATCTCGTTTTGTGCAGTTGCACTGAAATCAAGCAAAGTGTTTCGCGTAGCGAAGCAAAATGTCGCAATAGCAACAAGTTGAATAGATATCCCTGTATAAACAGAGGCAAAAAAGGAATCAATTACTGGCTAATAAAGGAGGATGAAACATGCGGCCACAAAAATGGTAATCCCGCCAATCCCTAACAAGTGTTGCAGTTTTGAAATAAGATTCAGTAGTTAATTCTGAGAGTGGCATCAATTACTGGCTTATAAAGGGGGTGATGCTGAATTTGTTGTAACAAAGCAACAAGCATCATGTCTGGGTTGGTCCCATTTTTGTTCACTACTTAATGGGAAAAGACAGTAATACAATAGCTTCAATTCATCATTTATTTAAAACAGTACCAATACAAGTAGCACAACATCTCAAAACACACTGCACGATCATGTGGATGAAGGCAAGTACCAACCTGTCATGACGCACACAAGATCACGTACGAATCTGCCAACACGAATAGGAAATCCAATCTCGTTTTGTGCAGTTGCACTGAAATCAAGCAAAGTGTTTCGCGTAGCGAAGCAAAATGTCACAATAGCAACAAGTTGAATAGATATCCCTGTATAAACAGAGGCAAAAAAAGGAATCAATTACTGGCTAATAAAGGAGGATGAAACATGCGGCCACAAAAATGGTAATCCCGCCAATCCCTAACAAGTGTTGCAGTTTTGAAATAAGATTCAGTAGTTAATTCTGAGAGTGGCATCAATTACTGGCTTATAAAGGGGGTGATGCTGAATTTGTTGTAACAAAGCAACAAGCATCATGTCTGGGTTGGTCCCATTTTTGTTCACTACTTAATGGGAAAAGACAGCAATACAATAGCTTCAATTCATCATTTATTTAAAATAGTACCAATACAAGTAGCACAGCATCTCAAAGCACACTGCACAATCATGTGGATGAAGGCCTGTACTGACCTTTCATGAGACGACCAACATAAAATACGAATCTACCAACACGAATAGGAAATCCAATCAAGTTTTGTGCAGTTGCACTGAAATCAAGCAAAGTTGCCGGTGTGACATTTAAGTTTTCTATAGCAACAAGTTGAATAGATATCCCTGTTTTAAGAGGCAAAAAAGAAAACAATTACTGGCCAATAAAGGAGGATGAAACATGCGGCCACAAAAAGAAGCATCTACCTTATCTTGATGGAAAACAAAGTATAGGACAGTAGCATTTCTAAAACGGTTGCATTGATTCATATTAACAGAGAAATTCTTTTAAAACAGATCAGTAGTTAATTCTGAGATTAACAACAGCAAAATAGCTGCATGGGACATGCCAGCACCATGTGCGTCCACACGTATAAATGGGTGATGCAGAGTATGTAGCCAAGCAGCATATATGCGCTGGTCCCATATTTGTTCTCTTTGAACCTTCTTCCTATGTGAGGGCAGCAAATCTAGTCGTGCACAAACTACCCGACCCCCCAGTTTCTTTCCCTTTTCAACAAAGAGATCGGTTCCTTACAGATGTGTGTACTGGGTTACCCCCTTTTTCCCTTTTCGACCTACAAAGCGGCTGGATAGCCAGTCTATACTACTTTCCGCCCCTCCTTTCCTCATTGAACCACGTCCTAGATTCTTGCTCCAGCCCACCGCACCCTTCTTTCCTCTTTGAACCAAGACCTAGATTCGACTACAGATCGAAAAAGATCCACATGCAGCTAGAGCAACGACGGTTTCAAAGAAACTTATACCTTAGGGTCGTCGGGATGTGGCAAGGCGTGCGGCGGGAGGCCGGATCTGCCCACACTATGTACGGCAGCGAGGAAGAAGGGGTCGGTGGCCCTCCCGCACAGGCGCTGGGTGAAAGAGAACAGCGCAGCCGGCAGTGGATTGCCTCCCTCGCCGAAGGCGATAGAGTGAACGCTGCACCTCCTCCCCTTCCCGGTGCGACGGGATACGAACGCCTCCTTCACCAGTTGTGAGGGGGAGAGAGAGAGACAAGAGGCCAACATAGTCTTGTTTAGATCTGGTGAAGAGAGGGTGAGAGACTGTGAATATAGCAAACCCTAGCAAATGAACGCTGAGCCTCCAGCGTGTAACATATATGTAGTGCGGCGAGCGTGTGGAGAGTGCAAACCCTAGCGAACAAGCGCTGAGGCTCCCGCTTATATATATACTACTGTAGTACGGACTGAGCTCTGGTGCCTTCACTGCACCTGCTTTTGGCTGTATGACAGGTGAGCCAGCCACATTTTGGGCCCACCTGTCGTAAATCCAAAGGCAGGTGCACTAAGTCAATGAAGCTGCGTCCATATAGTACTCTCGTGTATACGACTAAAATATAGTGGAGTGGTTTTCTTATTCTCTCCATAACAATCGTTTTAAATTGTGTAAGTACGAAACGAAACTCTTTATTTAATGTACAGTGAAGAAAACTAGTACTACTTCCGATGAACTAACGATCCACGCCCACGCGTCCTGGTCGCACTTCCTGTCCTTCACGTGTGGTACACTACCCTCCCTTAAGTGAACAACCACACATGCGCCAAATTATCGGAAACGTGTGAGAGTGTGTACAAATAAAGAAATTTAATTTCAATTATCGGAAAGGTTTGAGAGTATTACAAAGTTTGACTTCAGTCAAATCTAATATGCGGAGTAAATAAAAATGGAGGGCTACTACGTCCATCCGGGTTTTTAGTCCACACCATTTTTTAAATCAAAGTTAATAGCTGGACAAATAAAATTACAGGGGAGCTGGAGACAAAGTTGTGAGAAGGCTTAGAAATCAATACAAAACTTATGCTCTTAGTACCAACGTCGATCCTTCTTCGAGGAAACATTTGGTTCATAGCCAATTGTGTGATAAAATTGCACCAACGTGAAAGACGACAGCGTCTCCAACGCAACTAAGGTGAACTGATGAAGGATATCATCTTTGTGCGTAACAATCAAAGAGCACTGATGGAAGACAGCTTATTTTTCGTCGAAAATCGATCAGCTTCACCAGCCAACGCAACCATGAGGCGCAACCATGAGCATCGATAGGTCATCATGGTGATGCATCATCCATTTGGCATCAAGTTTGGGTGAGGCACCTAAGAAGTTCGACAAATCCTCACTGTGGTCTGTTTCTTCTCAGTAATCAAGCTCGAGGAAGGAAGAACCATGTGGCAGAGGACAGTGAGGCGGAACAACAATGGCCATCCAATTTTGTGCAGTTCCACTAAAATTGAGGAAGACATGCTCGGGTATGGAGACACGCATCGCTGTTTCCAAAAATATAAAAAAGGGTTAGCAACGACATCTCAATTGTCAATAAGAATTAATGAAAAGTACACCAACAAACAGAAGCATCATAATTATCTTGATGGGAACTAAACCAGGATACCCGAGAAAAAAACATTTCTTCATTTAACCAGTGATAGTACTACCACCATATGGACAATGACCGCACAACCACCATGTACTTTTTGTCGAAACAACATGTATACCTCCACCGAGGCATAAATCAGGACAACTTTTTGAGTGGCATTTCCTCTATAATAGTACTAGTAGGTAATGTTGGACCAGCCGACGAACCCTAGCTACTATGCATGGGGAGCTGGGGAGTAGTCACATAGAAGAAAACCCGCACGCAGCGGTCTGGGGAGCTGGACCAGTAGTAAGTTCTTGGGAGTCCGTGCTACAGCTAGTTGTCCTCCCACAACTCGTCAATCTCTTCCAGTAGTGCTAGTACTCCATGGTGCGATCCATCGACAAGCAGGCGGGAAAGTTATGGTATACTACTCGGTTTGCGGTGAGTGGCATGCCGAGCGACCGTGTGGGGTCGAGCCGTGGAGGAGGGTGATACACGAACATGACAGACGTGATTTAAACGTTGGTTTTGCTCGATGGCGCGATCCAACGAGACGAAACATTGGTTTCTCTCTGTTTCCATTTTTTCTCCGAAAAAACGGAAACTTTTCCACTCCATTTTCATTCCTATTCCAAGGTTGCCCCGTTACAACATTCCATCAAATACAAAGGAAAACTAACACACATGCTGATGCATCTCAATGATTCACAGATCATAGCCAATATTTACTTCACAACTAAAGAAAAAAGTTGTGAGAGTGTGTACGATAGAAAAACTACTGATGGGGTCACTACGACTTAAACCCTAAACATGATTTAATTTCCTGGCCAGGTAGAACCTGCCGAAGGAAAGACGGCTGGCACCCTCAGATCATATGATGCTTTTGTGCAGTTCCACTAAAATCGACCTGAGCATCCCTGATGGCAAAGATATTGAAGAAGTGTGATTAGAATAATAGTACTGGCACTAGTTCATGAGACATAAACTCATCACAAGTAGAAGCCGGTAGAAGTAGAGAAAGATCGACATGGAGATGGAGCTATGGCAGTGGAGGAAGCCGGCTCCAAAAGGAAGATGGACTACCTGGGACGTCGGGCTGTAGCTAGAAGGGCGGTTGGGACGCAGCATCGGCCCATACCGTGATGACCCCGGATTGGGACGCACCGACTGTGGGTTTTCTCCCTCGCCGATGTCGACCACGTCTACGCAGAACATTGTTCCCTTCCCCCAGCTGCGGGATTAGGCTCGTCGTTCTATGCTTGTGAAGAGAGCAACCTAAGCAAGCAGGCTTGTAGCTTAGGCTCCTGCTAGTGTATATATAGTGGTTTTCTTTTTCTCTCCATATCAACCATTTTATATTGCGTACGTGTCATTCAAGAGTGAAATGATGGTTGCTTCTTCCGACTAACTTACTGTGTGATTTGATTGCTCCTTAGTGGCCCCTACACGTACTCCCCCTAGGTGTATGCAACAGTCACACGTACACATGGACGCAAAAACGTGCGCGACACCCTAATGCATGCATGTCCGAGAACACGACGGAACACACACGATCACGCTCAAGTGCTCAACCTACACGTGCATGCACACACATACTCAGTCAGGGTGAGCTAGTGATCGTATGAACACCGGAAAATATATATATTGAGCGCAATCAGCGTATTATGAAGTCCATTGACCATATTTTTACAAATATACAGTGACAGACAGTGTATTTATCTCATTTGAAATTAAGCCATATTAACCGGAGAGGAGGCAGCATGGACTAGCATTACTTTGTTGTGTCCCGTCAACTTGCCGAACAAGGAGAAGGTTGCAGGACAGGAGAAGCCTGCGCGCGGTGGCTCGCAGGACAAGGAGAAACTTTTCACTAATGCAAGCTCTCCCTCGCTCAGGCGGTGGATATGCAACAGTTAATTCGGTGTCAGATTGCCAGAAGCATACACTATACTACTAGTGCTATTATTGTTCGACTTCCCGAATAGCCAAGCGCAAAGTTTACTAGTACTACTACTATAGTCCATAAAGGTACGTACTATACTAGTACTAGGAAGCGGATGGAGGAGCGTCTGCACTCTTATTATAATTTTAAAATGTGATAAAGCAATCTTCAACACATTTGGTTCTCTTCGAGGGTTCTCGCATGTGATAATGGAAGTTGATTGCATGGAACACTCGCCACAATTCTCGCTTAATTCTGGCTCATATCCTGTTACAAATAGTAGTGCTCAGTAATATTTCCTCTTTTTTGTTATTCAGCATGTAAACAGGTCAGCAAACCTTGCGGCGCATCTTCGTGCGAACCGTGCTTGCTGCACTTTGAATGTGGCCGAGAGCTGGCTTGATGAAACACCTCGCTTCCTACTTCTTTTTTTGCGGGGTACCTCGCTTCCTAGTGACCAGTGTCTTGGCTGATCGTCCTAAGAATGCTTATATATGAATAAAGCTCTCTCATTTACCCGCAAAAAAGATTAAGCCATATTAACCGGAAAGGAGGGAGTATGGACTAGCACTACTTTTTGGTGTGTCCCGTCAACTCGCAGAACAAGGAGAAGCTTGCAGGACAAGGTGAAGCTCGCTTACGCCTTTTGACTAATGCAACCTACCCTCGGTGGACATGCATCAGTCCATTCGGTGTCAGATTGTCAGAGGCATACACTGTAGTACCCAACATGCGGAGTACCATCATTGTTCGACTTCACGAAGGGGCGAAGAGCCAAGCGTAGTAGTACGCGTACTTGGTTTTGCACCTTCATACTACTCCACCCTCCGTCACAGTTTACAGGGTGCACTTCATTATGATGCATTTCTCTCAATGCATTTCCACCACCAGAGAGACTTTAGATGCATTTGGTTTAATGCTCAATTAATTAGGGCATGGTAACCGCAATCAAGTCCACAATTTTCTCTCCATGTACTGTACTACTACGGAGTGCATGCATGTGTGTACCCGGGGTGGAAGCACTGCATGCATGTGTGTACGCATTATTCCCTCTAGTAATAGACGCCGTGCTATAACTACCAATGCTATTTTTCAGGCCGATCGCTAGTCGCCTTGGTCCACAGATTTTTTTTCTTTTTCTGAAGCGCGCTGTATAAACAGTGACGGATGGAGTAGTATGAGCGGATTCAAAGAAGAGCGTATTGATGGTTGCTTCTTCAGAGCAACTTACAGTGGGAAAGGTGGGGCTTATGATTTGACTGCTCATTACTCACTATTAATGCGGCACAACGACCGGGCTGAGTCTCCCATGCGGTTGTGCACTACCCCCTCGGTTCTTAAATATACTCCGGAGTATTTGTCTTTCTAGAGATTTCAACGAGTGACTACTCAAATATTTGTCTTTTTAGAGATTTCAAATGGACTGGCACATACGGATGTATATAGACATATTTTAGAGTGTAGATTCACTCATTTTGTTCCGTATGTAGTCACTTGTTGAAATCTCTGCTAAGACGAATAGAATATTTAGGAACGGAGGGAGTACACATACGAAGCAAAAAGAGTGAATCTACACTCTAAAATATGCCCGTTTGAAATTTGTAAAAAGACAAATATTTAGGAACGAAGGAGTATAATTTTGTGCATGGCACATGGACCCGGATGATGAAGAGGCTTGTGGCAATGCTATCAAGCTTCCATCATTTGTTTACATAATTGACGTACTATACAAATAATTTCTAGCGACATGAAATTGTACAATGGTGTGAGCTTTCCGCTTTTGTTTCGCGTGTCTTGCCATCGATGCTCTTTCGGAAACAATAAAAAACTAACTTCCTTGCTAATGCATGTCAATTATTAGCAGATCAGAGCTAATAATTACATCACAACTGAAGACAAAGTTGTGAGAAGGTGTTAAATTAAAATTGATCCATGCTTTCATTGGCAGCAACGTCCCCCCAGCTCTGTCTAAATCAACAAGGCATGTTGGGAAAAAAAGTAGCTATCTGGAGCATGCAACATTCCGATCATTTTGTGCAGTTCCGCTAAAATAGAGCTGAGCGTCCCTGTTCCAAAGATATCAAGTGTGATTACGATAATAGAGGATTATTGATGAAACAATAAACACACAAATAGAAGCCGGTTACCTTTGCAGTCTCTCTTAAGACTAACTAGTTGGAGAAGATTAGGCTCGGAGTTGGATGGGGAGGATAGAGCAAAACCAATCTCCCTTTGTGCAGTCACACTAAAATGTAGAGATGTTGCCCGTGTGACATTTTAGTACAACTGCACAAAACACTCTTAAGAAAAAAGTGATTTGTGCAGTTCACCAAAAGGTCGCAATAGCAACGAGGTGAAATGGATAGCCCTGTTTGCAAAAAAGAGGTAGAAAGGAAACAATTACTGGCCAATAACACTTGATGACACATGCGACGACAAAAAAGAAGCATATTCCTTGTCCTAAGGGAAGATAACAACACGGTTGTGTTTGTCTAAATCGGTGTGAGGACGAGAATGCAATATGGAAAGTACGCTGGACGAGCTATGTTTTGGGCAAAGAACTATGGAAGATCCACATGCAGACACGTGGGAAAACGGGCAGTGGAGCAAGGCCGGAGGGGATACATGGAGGTCGTCAGGATGTGACTAGGTGAGCGGCGGCGGGCGGAATCTACGAGCAGGTGGCGAAGGCCCTGCCGCGCCGGAGCTTGGTCAGAGAGAACGGCGTGTACCGCAGATCGGGACGTGCTGCCTCGGCGTTGTCGAATGGAGAAACGATGCACTTCCTCCCTTTCCCCCGGCGGACGGGATGCGGCCGGATCAGTGACCAACGGTGAGAGAGAGAGAAGCCACCGCACTCCCTTTCCCTCGGCGGACGGGATGCGGCCGGATCAGTGACCAACGGTGAGAGAGAGAGAGAGGCCACCGCACTCCCTTTCCCCCAGCGGACGGGATGCGGCCGGATCAGTGACCAACGGTGAGAGAGAGAGGCCACCGCACTCCCTTTCCCCCGGCGGACGGGATGCGGCCGGATCAGTGACCAACGGTGAGAGAGAGAGAGAGAGGCCACCGGAGCCTTGTGTGAGATACTCTGAAGAGCGGACTACCTTTTCCTCCATAAAAATCGTTTTATATTCTGTGTACATGCCATTGAGTGCTATAACTTTATTTAAAAATAACGCGGCAACGCGTCAAGTCGAACTTTGTTTCGTGCACACGTGGTACACGACCTCCCTAGGTAAACAACCGCTACAGGCGTTCAAATTAGCATGTGGGCTGCCATTTCGTAAAGAAATGAGCTCCACCGTGTACCCGCGCGGGTGTGGCTGGGCACGAAGCGTGAGTACGTGCACGGTGCACCTATTCTCTTCTTGTATATGTACACCACCTACGTGGGGTTATGTGAGAGAGATACAAACCTAGAGAGATATAGTGTGTGGGTTCTTGAGAGTTTTTTTTTTTGAGGGGGGGTCAATCAAAAAATTTAACATATGCAATGTGTGTGAAATAGCGTCCTGGATATAACATATATAGAGAGGGGGCGATCAACGAGAAGAGAGTGGAGGTATCATCGGCTTTAGGTGTCCATAGAATCGAAGAGAGGGATTATGTGTGTGTGTGCGCGATCGATAAAGAGTGCCATCAAATTTGTGTGTGCCCACGTCAAAGATATAAAGTGGCTGGCCTACTGGAAAGTGAGATGGGACATGTGCAGTTTGTCTCTGTGGCATGGATACCTACCTGCAGCGCTTGACTATTAGTGTGTGGTGGGGGAAGAGGGAAGGCCAATTAACTATAGAGGTACAATGGCTGGTATATGTGTGGAGGAGGAGAGAGGCCTACCTCATGTATTAAGGAGATCGATCTGCCTCATGTATTAAGGGAGATCGATCGGCATCCATGCATATGTGCAGGAGATGAATAAGGTTGGGAGAGAGACAGAGCTAGAGTGTTGGAGGGGGTGGTAGTGGAGTTGCTTCTAACAAATGGTGGGATAGGCTTGCTAGACAAATGGAGGGCACGCCCGCAATATCAATAAGAGAGGAGATGGCTACTTGTTGTTTGTGCACGTGCGTGTGAGAGACGGGTCAGGAGGCATGCACGAATGATGAGGGGGGATGATGTGGCTGTGGTAAGCAGACGTAACTACATAGGAAGAACAATCGCCCTTTGTAAGAGAAAGGAGAGACATAACTTGTGAGGTACGTCGATCGACGGGGGGGTAGTTAAAGTCGATCTAGGTATACGTTGGGAGATCGATCGGTATACATGCATGTGTGTGTTAGAAGCAAATGAGGCACGAGGGGAAGGATAGAGAGAGAGGGATTCATGTAGGAGGTGGTACGAGAGGCATACTATATCGAGGGTGAGGAGTGTGCGAGTACGAGAACGAGGAAAAGAGTGGTGGGAGTGAGGCATGGACGGTGACAAGAGAAGAGAGGAAGCTTGTGTTTGTGCTAGGCACACCTGGCTAGAGAGGCATATTGATCGATGTGTGCCGTAAAGAAGGAGCTGGGGGGCCTACACACACCATGGGTGAACGACCTAAAGTGAAAAGACGAATTTGTGCGATGGAGCTAGAGAATGTTGAGGGAGGGTGAGAGGGATGCGGGTGTGTGCATGCACAAGACAAAGTTAGCGCTAGCTACAAAGATAAGAGGGTTGTGTGGGTGTAAAAGACAAATAGAGATCATATATACTTCATTATAAAAAGCGAATTCGGATATTTGAAGAATTTATCATAGTGTTTCAAACCGGCGGATGTGTGAATATATATAACGGTGATACACATGGTGTGGTTATGAACATGGTATACTACATTTAATATATTTTATCTCTACTCTTATAAAAAACGGAGTTGTTGATGATGGTGTGCCTGCCATCCTGCATTATAGGCCGTCTGATTTATATCTGGCGGATAGCAAGGAAACTATGATGGTTGAAGTTGGCAACAATCATGATTGTAGATTCTTATTGAAATAGAGAAATGAATTCAAATTTAGTTCGAATTGCAGCGGTAGTATAGACATTTGGAGTGCACTAAAATGTTGGTATGAGTAGGTTACATGCATTATACAGCAAGCGAAAAAATTTAATCGGACATAACATGGATTCATACTCCCTCATTCCATCTATATAGGGCGTAATGAGATTTTTAAGACCGCCTTTGACTATTGACAAGATTAATAGTACATGACATGCACAATGTGAAAATTATATCATTGAAAGAACCTTTCAGAGACGAATTTAATGGTGTGCTTTGTGTAAGTTGCATGTCATATATCATTGCTCTAATATTTGGTCAAAGTTAGCATCGAAAAATGCATTAGGCCCTATATAGATGGAAGGAGGGAGTAGCTTTGAATAGCATTTGTATAGTAAAACGGGGCAAGACTCTCCCTTTGTGTGGTGTGAATAGTTTTATTTTTTTCGTTTTCTTTTGGGTTGAGGGAAGTGCGAATTGATTTGGTACGTACAAGTACAATATTACTACATGTAAGGCTTGTCCCTAAAATTCAACCCGCGTCTTGTTATATCCCGAAAATTCAGATATCGTGCTCCCAAAACTGGCGCCTTCACAACCCGCGCCTTGTTATCCCGAAATTACAACGCGTGCAAAAACTCCCTCCAACTGCCAAATCCCGACACGTGAAATCCCCCTTCTAACCCTGAGCCGAAAGGGCCGCTAGTTCAAATCTGTGGGGGGTACTTTTGTAACACACCCTACATTTTGGAAAAGCGCGTTCCTAAGTAATGCTTCACCCCCCTCCCATCGCCCCCTTTTCGCCATTCGAAATCCCAGGCCGCCATAACCTCTCCGCTCCAGCCGCGAAACCCCACCCTCCTCCGTCCGCCACGTCACCGCTGCCCAGCCGGAGCCTCTTCCCTGACGATGTCGTCCACCGCAACAGCTCGACGTCCCTCGTCCACCTCACCGGATGAGGATCCGTCGTCCATCTCGCCGTCCCGCCGGTTCAGCCGCCCTGTCCTCCACCTCCAAGGAGCTGCTCCGACGATCGCCTCGTCTATCGCGGCTGCTCCATCCCCACAGCGCCGCCTTAACCTGCTCCACCGAAACCGCAGCATCCTCACCGACTCCTCGGACGAAGTCGAGGCCTACTCGGCGCCACCAAAGAGGTTGTACACTCATCGCATCGTACCTTCTCCTTAACTCGACCTCCCGGCGCCGACGCTGCTCCATCCCGCACCCCCATGGAGCGGATACCTTGAAGCCGATGCCGCGGGCGACATCTCCACGGCGGCTCTCCCCCAGTGCAAGGCCCCTTCGGCGGCGGCGTCCATACCAGCCGGATCTGCTGCTGCTACTCCGGCTCTCGCTCGATCGCTCGCTCGCCTAGCTGCTGTTGCTGCTCTCCCCCTCGCTCGTGCTGCTGCTCTGCTCCGATTAAGCCACACTTCAATCGACTGAATTGACTTTTGGGTCAGTCGATTTTCAGGGGTTGGGGGGATCGCCGGAGTTAAGGAAGAACCACCCGCAGCGGGGACGGGGGCTCGCCGGAGAGGTACCCCACTATCTATCTTAGGGTTCAGGGTGGGGCGGGGGGCCTAGAGGGCTGGCCGGGGCGGCGGTGGCGAGTTGTTTCGGGGCGGTGAGGCGGCGCTGGGGCCGGCGGTTCGACCGGTGGTGGCTGGCGGCTCAGGGGGGTGCAGGTTGAAGATGAACTGCAGGCCCTCCCTAAACTACATGTCAAGTGCCTCTCTGCTACCATTGCGTTCAGTTTCGATAGTAGCATTCAGATTCCACAGTAAATTTCAGTTTCGACAGTTAAGTTCAAAGTCAACAGTTTTTACCTCATCTGTTGTAGTTAGGTGGTTTTTGGTGATGTTAATTTTACATCCATTTTACATCATCTATTGGAGATGCTATTAGAATCCCACTTGAGATTGACGATGTCTGTCTTGTGCTGCTTCAGCCTTGACGTCTTACGGCTCACCGGAGCTGCTCCAACGACAGAAAGATCCATCACAACAAAGCAGTGCCCTGGACGCCGTCTACAGATTCCTCAGATCTTCCTCCACACCTCCGACAGCCACCTCTGCCTCAACTACTTCAGCGACCAACCCAATGATGCTGAGGTCGACACGGCTACGGCAAAGAGGTTGTACACTTGTTGCATCACTTATTACTATACATTCACGTCGATCCATTAGGGCTATTTTGGTTCAACAGAAAAACATCGATCCACTGGTTGTTACCATCACTCTAAATTTCTGCATGCTCTCCTTATATAATCTCACCATATTTTTTCGTATGCATGTCAGATATTGTACACATTCATGCTGAACATGTAGAGAAAAAAGAGAAGAGTTTTGCGCGGCAATACAATGTCATGTAGACATCGCTCCATGGTGGGTTCAATGGAAAACCCTCCCCACCCCTCTCCAGATTGTAATCTAGAGGAAGATATCTGTTCCGAGGCGGATTCGGAGGCCGCTGACCACTCCTATTTACCCCCCAAGGTGTTTGATCTACCTTGGCATGATGGTGTTAGTCATATCATGCATATGTTGCCTTGCAGTGCCTACTTTTGACATCATATATGTCATCTACTTAGTTTAGACATGTTCTGTAATGCCACCTGTTTAGTTTCTATATCATATATGGGAATTATGTAGTCTCATATCTTTTAGCCAGCCATAATATATGTGAAATGTGCAATGCCATCCTGTTTAACCAGGCATCATATATTTGAATGATATCTTGCCCATCCTTTTCTTCGTTACATTTCCATTTGTCGACAATGTTTGTACATTAAACTAATCTTCCTGTGAATCAGCCATTTGGGTGGGAGATGGAAAAATCTGGAGTGAAAACAAGGCCTTCAGAGCAAACAGTACTACATGTCGAAGCAGATCTCTTGTTGGGTCCCGATAGCTCCTCAGAGATGAATTTGGAGACAGATGACCAGTCCTATTCCCCCACTGAGGTGTATGCTCTAACTTGGCATGGTTATACTGCTCATATCATGCATACGGTGTCTTGCATTGCATAGTTTAGACATCATATACACAATATTCAACACCATGTTCTTAGTTCAGACATCATATCGAATGCCCTCTGTTTAGCATACAAATCACATATGTCAATTAAATGATGTGATCCTGATTACTTACATAACATGTAGGTGAATTATTTCATGCGATCCTATTTAGTTATTCATCATATCTTTGAATTATGTTATGCTATGCTATCCAGTTTAGATAGACATCATATATGTGAAATTATGTCATGCTATCCGTTTTAGTTAAACAATATACATGTCAACTATTTCATGCCCTCTTTTTTCCACACTATCTATTGCATCTGTCTCTCATACAATGTCTGTACATTCAACTATGTTTCCTATTTATCAGCCATTTGAATTGGAGCGGGTGATGCCAGTATCTATGTCACACCCTAGCAAGTTCAAGCATTAGAGTGTGCATCATGTTTAAATTTCTCTTAAATTTGAAATGGGGAAAGCAGAAACCCCCAACACCCCCCTGGAAACAACTAGGGTTTATTAAAATTATTTTCAATGAACCTAAAATGCCCTTCTAAAAAATTCATCCTCTTTGACTTGGGTTAAAACCTCTGGCAAAATTGGTGCACAATTTTCTAGGTCAATAGAAGGTCATTGAATGAAATCATAAGTATTTGAATTTGGGCATTTAGATGCTATAAAATAATTTAAATGCTCAAATAATTCTGGAAATAAATGTTTGCTGTTGGAAATATTCTAAACAGAGCCCAAAATTATTTTCAGGATTTTTGGAAACGTTTTAGTATTTTAATTAAAGCCCAACATTTGCAGTTAAATAGAAAAACAGAAACAAATAAAAATAAAACAGAGAGAGGGAAGCTACCTGGGCCTTACCTGTGCTGGCCCAGCCGACTGGCTGCCAGTCGTCGTCCTCCTCCCGCCAGAAGGACGCGGAGCGCGTGGCCGGCGCCCGCGGCCACACGCCGGCCACCTCATGCTTCTGCCGACGTCCTGGAGACGTCCAGGGATGCCACGCGACCCCCACGTCCCCCTCTCATCCTCGCTCACTCTCCCCCTCATCTCCCTCACTCTCTCCCGCGATGCCCGAGCGCGTTCCTCGCCGCCGTTCACCGTAGACGACGCTAGAGCCACCCCCTCGCCCCTCCGACAAGCCAAATCGCTCCGCCATGATGCCCTCGCCCTCCCCACCGAGCAACGCTTCGCCACAGGCCCTGCATCGCCACTATCACGCCGTCTTCAACCTCGGTACCCGCCGGACGCCGTTCATCAATTCGCCTCGCTCTGGTCGCCCCCGAGCCCACTGATCTGCTCATCGACCTCCCTGTGAGCTCCGCTGCTTTTCCCCTCTTCTTTCCCACGCGTTTGCACCCTCTAGGCCATAGTTCCACCATGGCCGAAGCTCGTCTCCGCTCGAGCTTGTCGCTGGCATCGCTCGGGCGACCATTTGGTCATCCCGTGCTATGCAACGTGCTTGCCGCATCGCGTAGTGCCTCGCTAGCGCCTCAGTTTCCGTGTTTGCACGCTGCAGCCCAAACCCCGCACATGGCTGAACTCCGGCCGCCGCCTTGGAGCTTGTTGTCGTTGTCTCTGGCCACCATAGGCCCGCCCTCCACCACCACTAGATGCGCGCCTGCAAGAGCTCTCCAACGAGCCCAAGAACGGGCTCGCCCGTGCCCTGTGGGCATTTTTCGAGCCGCGCCACCGTCTCGGGCCTCGCCGGCGTCGAGTCGCCGGTGGGATTAGCCCCGCTGACCAGGGGTTTGACCCCAGTTTGACTCCCCTGAGTCAATGACAAGTGGGCCCCCTCTGTTAACTAAATCAGGTTAGTTTTAATTAAAAATAATTAGCTTAATTAACTACTGACACGCGGGACCCACCAGTCAGGTTTGACCTGGACGTCCCTGTTGACCACTGACATCACCCTGACGTAATGCTAACGTAGTAATTAAATTACTGGATTTATTCTTTAATAGGAAATTCCAGAAAATAGTCAAAACTTCTAAAAATCATAGAAAATCAACCATAGCTCCAAATGCAAAGATTTATATATGAAAAATGATCAGAAAAATTCAATCTATCCATCTGTAATGGTTTCATGCATGACCAAACAAGTTTGTCTTGCTGTTTAAGCAGAATAAGGAAATGCGCTATTAAGGCCATGTTTAATGAGCTAATATTTGAATCTTTGATTCAAATGAGTTCATTCCTTTCTGTTATAACTTGCATTAGGCCAAGACACATTCATATTGCCATGTCATAGCATGCATCATATTGTTGCATATCATCCTGTGTTGATTGTGTTCCGATGTGTTCTTCGTGGTAGGTTCTGCCTCTGAGGATATTCACGAGTATCCAACTGAAGGGCAGTATCCCACTACCACTCCATCAGGCAAGCAACCCATTGATCATTTTGATACAAACCCATGTTCTCGCTTCTGCTCTGGTTTACTGCATTAAGACAATGCGATTCAAACTGTTGTGTGTTACGATAGTTGAACCCTTATCCTCTGCATGACCTGTCATTGCCACAGTAACTAGATGAAACCCACTAGCATGTGTAGGAGTTGATTGAGCCATGTATGTGATTCCTACCTTGCTATGCCTGCTATGCTTAGAGTTGTGTCAGGTCTGGTTCATCTGGGTGATGGGCTAGAGTGAAATGCTTGTGTCGGTAATATGAGGGATGTGTTGAACCTGTTTTGGTAAAGGTATCGATGAGAGGCGATGTAGGAGTACATGGTGGGTTGTTTTATTGAGGCCGTCCATAAGAACTGAGATCTATATGTGTGATTTAAGATGCAGTTACTACCGTACATTGGGCCCGAAACCAATGGACCCTCTCGGCTTCTTAGTCACCCTAGTACTCTGTCCAGGAGTTGCAAATAGTTTCTGGTGCTTGTAGGTTATGTGTTGGCGGCCGTGCGTAGCACTGACCCTAGGGGTGGGCTATGTTGCGGTAGATACACCCTGGCACGGTGTACCGAGTCACCCGTTTGGTGTCTCGGGAACCCTGTACACATCGTTCGGGGCCGTATGTGGAAACCTCAGCCGGACTCCCTGCGGATGGAACCTGGATAGGCGATAAACCTGGACTAGAGACTTAAGTGTTTAGGTAGGCCGTGGCCGACACCCTCGCTGGGCTTCCGCTTGAAGGTTGCCGAGTACATGCCGTGTAAACGGCGGTAAGTGGTGAAAGCGTGTATGAAGAAGTACACCCCTGCAGGGTATAAAACTATTCGAATAGCCGTGTCCGCGGTAAAGGACTACTTGGTTGCCTATACAGTTCATAGACAAGTTAATGGATACTACTAAAAGACTCAAGATAAGTGTGAGTACCGAGGATGGCCCTCTCGTAGGATGACGAGGGAGGATCCCCGGTGGAGTATTGTGTTGGTGAGTAGTGGACTCGTGTGCGAAAACTATTTTACTAGTGGAGTTCCATAGGATAGCCTAGCCAAGAGTCAAAGCTGGCTTCCTGCAATAACCCCACCACCTTCTTGAGAATGAGCATGTATAGTAGATTTTGTTGTAAGACTTGCTGAGTACCTTTGTACTCATGTTTGCTTGATTATTGTTTTCAGACGACAACATCGCCCCCTCCGATGGGTTCTACGTAGACCTTGATGTCGATGAGTGACTAGCCACCCAGGTGGTGATCCTGGCCATGGAGGGCCCTATGTAGATAGACAGGCTTCGAAAGCCTTCTTTCTTTCTAGAGTCTGTACTCAGACTAGTTGCTTCCGCATGTGCTTGTATGTTTGTATGACTTGAGTGTCGGGTCATGTGACCCCTATCTGTATGAACATGTTATGTATGGCTCCCTGGAGCCTTTAAATAAAGTACTTGAGTTGTAGAGTTTTGTTGTGATGCCATGTTGTATGTACTCATATCGGGCATATTGTGTGTATGATTGAAATGCTTGGTATGAGTGGGATCCGACAATCTAGTTGTTTATCCTTGGCAGCCTTTCTTATGGGGAAATGTAGTCTAGTGTTCCTCGAGCCCTAGTAGTCCGCTACAGCCCGGTACACCGGAGTCCTGCTAGCCCAGAACTACTGTTCAGGACACTTGACTGGCCGGCATGTGTTTCACTTCGTTCCTATGTCTGTCCCTTCGGGGAAATGTCACGCGGTGACTTCCGGAGTCCTGTTAGCCCAGTGCTACAGCCCAGAATCACTCGCCGATGACCGACATGCTCGATGTGATTCTTGTATGCCTGTCTCCATAGGTCTGTGTCGCTTTGGGTTCACGACTAGCCATGTCGGCCCGGGTTCTCTATCATATGGATGCTAGCGACACTATCATATACGTGAGCCAAAAGGCGCAAATGGTCCAGGGCCATGGTAAGGCGACACCCGTGGGATACCGTGCGTGAGGTCGCAAAGTGATATGAGGTGTTACCGGCTAGATCGATGTGGCTTGAAATCGGGGTCCTGACGGCGTTGGTATCAGAGCCGGACTGCCTGTAGGTTCATTGAGCCAAACTGGTCGATGTCGAGTCTAGAAATGCTTTAGTTATATGTAGGGGAATTGATTGTGGGAGGGAGCGTAAGGCTCTTTTACTCCTTTACCCTATGCCTCTGATCTGAGTTATTCTCTTCTCATTCAATGTGGGTTAAGGACTAGGCTCTCTTCTTCTATCAGGTTCACGTGTTACTAAGCCGTAGTAGCTTATAGGATTGTTGTTACAAATCCCAGTTCAGTTTCTACTATTCTTAGTATGTTGCTAATTGGGTCAGAACCTTGATATGATGTTGTTGAGTGGTATTGCGAACTGTTGTGGATGTCTCAAATCTTTTTCTGAGCATTTACAGTTGTTATGCTGTCCAATTTTCCCTAGAAATTCTGATGTCTTTGCATTGTGGTTGTGCTTTCAGATGGCCAACCGTGTTCAAAACCAAGTGGTTCGCCTGACCCGGTGCCTCGACGTGCCCGGTCATACTGCTATGTTAGTCCGGGTAATGATCGAGACGGGTTACCGTTGGTATCCCGAGTACACCGTCGAAGAGCAATTCCGCGACTTTAATCAAAGCCAATATTTCTGCACCGTCAGGATATTTCCTTCTTATCCTGGATCTACCAAGCCCCTTCACTGTTCCTATGGACTCGGGGTTACTGTTGAGATGGCTGTGCAGGATGCTGCCTATTCCATGATGACCATTATGTGAGTCCGGACTGGCCTGCTTCGGAACACCGACTTCCGTTACATGCCAGCTTCACTTCCGGGAGCGCAAGGGTATCTTCAGGCTATCTATGTTGACTCCACTCAGGAGGACTCATTAACTCGTACCACTGCTGAGATGCTTGAAGATAAGGACCGAGAGAATCAGGCCTTGAGACTGGAGCTTTTCAATACCCGTGCTGATCATTGGGCCACATTGACTCGGTTTGCACCCGCGGTGCAAGCTGGATGTATGGATACAAGGGATCTGTATCCTGTGAGATCTGCTCTGCCAGACATGGTGGATTGGCGTGATGTGGGAGGCATCACCCCACCCCGTGGTCCCCGCAGGCCACCGTTTGTTGGTCCAAGACCTCATCCTAGCCCCTATGGTCCACAGGCTCCTCAGGACCGTCTGTTTCCGGATGGTCATGTTGAACTTCCAGGCTATGGAGGTGACTTCTATGAGGACTACTACGGAGCTGTCTGAGTTAGTAGTACTACTACTAGTATTGTAATAGTTGTATCTTCACTGTCCTGCGTGACTGGTGGACTACGACTTAGTGTGTAATCAATTCCGGAGGTGTAGACAAATAATGTATAGGAGCTTGGAATGCCTCCGATGAGATGTAACGTCTTTCATCATAGTTGTACTGTAGCCTGGGCTTGTACTAAACTATGTATGATGTGTATGACCAATGGTATATATATGGCAGTTTTATATTACCATGTCATACGGATGAACATCTCTGCATTCCGTGTTATCCATTACATTCTGCACTTCCTTGCTAAGTTTGAGCCATCATTGTCTAAACCATTATTTTGTTTTCTCCTAGGATGGTCAACACCCGCAGCAACCCTGCTGCCTCGGAGCAGGGGGAAGCCAGTGCAGCTAGGGGTGAAAATCTGCCTCACCCGCCTTCTCTGGCCGAAGTAATGCTGGAGGCGGAAAGAAACAAGCGTGAGACTAACTGCCTGCTAGAGCGGATTGAGCAGAACACTGCACGCCACCCATGAAATGACTTGGTGTCAATCAATGACTTTATCAAGCTGTACCCACCAAAGTTTAACCATTCCGTCGAACCCCTTGATGCGGATGACTGGCTTCGCAGTAGTACTCACAAGCTACGTTCTGCCAACGTAGCCGAAGCCGACAAGGTTACTTACGCTGCCTACCACCTCGAAGGCCCTGCTAGCCTCTGGTGGGAGAATTTTGAAGCTATGTGCCCGATCGGCCAAATTACTACTTGGGCTGAATTCAGTGAGGCTTTCCGTGAGCATCACATCCCGGAAGGTCTCATGGATCGCAAGAGGGAGGAGTTCTGCAACTTCACCCAAGGAAGACTGACTGTGGATGCATATAGTCGTGAATTTGGGATTCTGGCACGCTATGCCCCTGAAGAGGTATCTACTGACGCTAAGAAGCAGGCAAGGTTCCGCAAGGGACTTAGCCCTGAGCTTCGCCGCGATCTCCGTCTGTATGAGTGCACATCCTTTCAGAAGTTGGTCAATAAAGCCATCAGTGCTGAGACAGGTCAGACTAATTATGACGCTTCATGCAAGCACTCCCGTGATTTTGGCTCTTCATCCGGCTCTGGAGCTTAGAAGCGCCGGGTGTGGATCCCAAGCACGGCACTGCCACCTAGGTTCATCCCGAGGCCATCCTTTGAGGCGCCTCGTCCCAACCAGCAATTTGCACCGCCCAAGCCCTATGGTGGCCCCGCTGCTAATGCTGCTCCACGCCCCAATGTGGTGACATGCTTTAAGTGTGGAGAGCCGGGTCACTATAGTCGAGAGTGTCCCCAGAACAACAATCCCATTCAAGCTGGAAAGTCCGTTGGCCGTGGTAAGTCCGCGGGAAAAACATTCTACGCCAAGCCGGTCACCACTGCCCGTGGCCATGTCAATTATGTTTCAGCCGAGGAGGCCCATGAGGATCCCAACGTCGTTCTTGGTATGCTCCTTGTTAACTGCCATCCGGCATCTGTTCTTTTTGATACTGGAGCATCTCATTCATTCATATCTGAGAACTATGCTCGATTGCATAACACGACATTCTGTGACATGCCCACTTCCATGGTAATTCAAACTCCGGGTTCCAAATGGCAAACTTCTAGAGTAAGCCATGGGAACGAAATTCTTGTCGATAGACTTGTCTTCCTTGCATCCTTAATAGCTCTCAAGTCCACGGACATAAACATCATCTTGGGTATGGACTGGATGTCAGCTCATTATGCTAAGATTGATTGTGCCACTAGAACCGTTCAACTTACTCACCCATCGGGCAAGACAGTCAATGTCTTAACTCGAGTGGCCAATCACCAGCTTTACTCCCTAAATGCCAACCTCTTCCAGACCTTGAGGATGTTCCGGTAGTCCGAGACTTTCCGGATGTCTTTCCAGAAGAACTGCCAGGTGTTCCACCTGACAGGGATGTTGAGTTTGTGATAGACCTTGTTCCAGGAACCATTCCAATTTCTAGAAGACCCTACAAGATGGCACCCTTAGAACTAGCCGAGCTTAAAAACCAACTCGATGAGTCCTTGAAAAAGGGTTTCATCCGTCCTAGTTCCTCTCCTTGGGCTTGCCCCGTCCTCTTCGTTAAGAAGAAGGATGGAACGGATCGAATGGTTGTGGATTACCGACCTGTCAATTTGGTCACCATCAAGAACAAATATCCGCTTCCCAGGATCAACGATCTGTATGATCAGCTCGCTGGATCCTCAGTCTTTTCCAAGATGGATCTGAGGTTGGGCTACCATCAAATCAAAATCAGAAACGGGGACATTCCCAAAATGGCCTTTGTTACTCGTTATGGCCAATACGAGTACACCGTTATGTCCTTCGGTTTAACCAAAGCCCCAGCCACCTTCTCCCGGTTAATGAACTCAGTTTTCATGGAGTACTTGGATAAATTCGTCGTAGTATACCTCGATGACATACTCATCTACTCCAAGAATGAAGAGAAACATGCCGAACATCTAAGGCTGGTATTGATGAAACTTCGAGAGCATCGCCTTTATGCCAAATTCTCCAAGTGTGAATTTTGGTTGCCAAAAGTGACCTATCTAGGCCATCTAATCTCTGGTAAGGGTATTGCTGTCAATCCCGAGCGAGTTCAAGCTGTCCTTGATTGGACTCCACCTAAGATGGTCAAGCAAGTTCGGAGCTTCCTTGGCTTAGCGAGCTATTGCCGCCGCTTCGTCGAGAATTTCTCCAAGGTTGCTAAACCTCTAACTGAACTCCTCAAGAAAGATAAAAAGTTCGAGTGGACTCCACAGTGCGAGTTCAGCTTTCAGGAACTGAAAAGACGCCTGACATCTACTCACGTACTAGTACCACCAGATTTCTCCAAGGACTTTATTATCTATTGCGACGCCTCGTGACAAGGACTAGGTTGCATACTCATGCAAGATCGTCAAGTAATTGACTATGCTTCACAGCAATTACACCCACATGAGGAAAACTATCCCACACATGATCTAGAGCTTGCAGCTGTAGTCCATGTACTTAAAACTTGGTGACATTACCTTCTCGGTAACCGTTGTGAGATCTTCACCGATCACCAAAGTTTGAAATATATCTTCACCCAACCAGATTTGAATCTCAGGCAAAGACGTTGGGTTGAGTTGATCTCGGGTTACGACTTAGGAATAACTTACACCCCGGGCAAAGCCAATGTCATGGCTGATGCGCTAAGCCGTAAGTCCTATTGTAACAACCTGATGTTACAACAAAGTCAACCATTTCTCCATGAGGAATTTCGTAAGCTAAATCTTCACATTGTTCCTCGAGGATTCCCATCCACCCTGGTGGCGAAACCTACCCTTACGGATCAGATCATCAAGGCATAGAAGGTAGATCCGGGAATCTCCCGTATTAAGAGAAACATTAAGAAAGGAGTCGCGAATTGTTTCTCCATTGATGATCAAGGTGTTGTATACTTTGGGAATCGCCTAGTGGTTCCAAAGGCATGAAACCTGAGGCAGCTGATCCTTAAGGAAGCTCATGAATCCCCTCTCACCATTCATCCCGGTAGTACCAAAATGTATCAAGACCTACGCCAGAGGTTTTGGTGGACTAGGATGAAGAGGGAAATCACTCAATACATTGCTAATTGCGACGTTTGTCGTCGTGTTAAAGCAAAGCATCAACGGCCTGCTGGCACCCTTCAACCTTTGGCTATCCCTGAATGGAAATGGGATAAAATCAGTATGGATTTCATCACTGGGTTTCCCAGAACCAAGAGAGGGAATAATTTCATCTTCGTTGTGATCGACCGACTTTCCAAAGTAGCCCATTTCCTACCTGTTCGTGAGAGTATCACCGCTAGCCAGCTAGCCGATTTATACATCTCCCGAATAGTGTCTCTTCATGGTGTTCCATTGGAAATTAACTCGGACCGTGGGAGTCTCTTCACCTCTCGATTTTGGGAAAGTTTCCAAAATGCTATGGGAACTCGTCTCTCTTTTAGTACCGCCTTCCATCCTCAATCAAGTGGTCAAGTAGAACGAGTCAATCAAATTCTGGAAGATATGCTCCGAGCTTCTGTCATCTCGTTCGGAATGAGTTGGGAGAAATGCCTTCCCTTCGCAGAGTTTGCTTATAACAATAGTTATCAAGCTAGCTTAGGCAAGGCTCCTTTCGAAGTTTTTTATGGACGAAAATGTCGAACGCCTCTTAACTGGTCAGAAACCGGGGAAAGACAACTCTTTGGCCCGGATATGATTCAGGAAGCAGAAGAGCAGGTTCGCATTATTCGTGAGAAATTGAAAACAGCCCAATCTCGTCAAAAGAGTCAATATGATCGTAAACATAAACCTATGATTTATGAATTCGACGAGAAGGCTTACCTTCGGGTTACTCCGTTAAAGGGAACCCATCGTTTCGGTATCAAAGGCAAATTGGCTCCTTGTTACATTGGACCCTTTCGCATTCTTGCCAAACGAGGAGAAGTTGCCTACCAATTGGAACTACCTCCACATCTTTCTAGAGTTCACGATGTCTTCCATGTTTCACAACTCAGGCGTTGCTTCGCGGATCCTATCCATGGAGTGGACCACGAAACGCTTGATCTACAAGATAACCTCTCCTATCGGGAATATCCCGTTCGTATCCTTGATCAAGCTGAGCGTACCACTCGACGTCAGAATATCAAGTTTCTCAAGGTTCAATGGTCACACCATTCCGAGAAAGAAGCCACATGGGAAAGGGAGGATGGTCTTCGACTCGAGTACCCCACCTTCTTCCCGGAGGATCCTAAATCTCGGGACGAGATTCTTTTGAGTGGGGGTGAGTTGTCACACCCTAGCTAGTTCAAGCATTAGAGTGTGCATCATGTTTAAATTTCTCTTAAATTTGAAATGGAGAAAGCAGAAACCCCCAACACCCCCTTGGAAACAACTAGGGTTTAATAAAATTATTTTCAATGAACCTGAAATGCCCTTCTAAAAAATTCATCCTCTTTGTCTTGGGTTAAAACCTCTGGCAAAATTGGTGCACAATTTTCTAGGTCAATAGAAGGTCATTGGATTAAATCATAAGTATTTGAATTTGGGCATTTAAATGCTATAAAATAATTTAATTGCTCAAATAATTCTGGAAATAAATGTTTGCTGTTGGAAATATTCTAAACAGAGCCCAAAATTATTTTCAGGATTTTTGGGAACGTTTTAGTATTATAATTAAAGCCCAACATTTGCAGTTAAATAGAAAAACAGAAACAAATAAAAATAAAAGAGAGAGAGAGAGGGAAGCTACATGGGCCTTACCTGTGCTGGCCCAGCCCACCTGGCTCGGCCCAGCTGACTGGCTGCCAGTCGTCGTCTTCCTCCCGCCAGAAGGACGCGGAGCGCGTGGCCGGCGCCCGCGGCCACACGCCGGCCACCTCCTGCTTCTGCCAACGTCCTGGAGACGTCCAGGGATGCCACGCGACCCCCACGTCCCCCTCTCATCCTCGCTCACTCTCCCCCTCGTCTCCCTCACTCTCTCCCGCGGTGCCCGAGCGCGTTCCTCGCCGCCGTTCGCCGTAGACGACGCCAGAGCCACCCCCTCGCCCCTCCGACAAGCCAAATCGCTCCGCCAAGACGCCCTCGCCCTCCCCACCGAGCCACACTTCGCCGAAGGCCCTGCATCGCCGCTATCGCGTCGTCTTCAACCTCGGTACCCGTCGGACGCTGTTCATCGATTCGCCTCGCTCCGGTCGCCCCCGAGCCCACTGATCTGCTCATCGACCTCCCTGTGAGCTCCGCCGCTTTTCCCCTCTTATTTCCCACGCGTTTGCACCCTCTAGGCCATAGTTCCACCATGGCCGAAGCTCGTCTCCGCTCGAGCTTGTCGCTGGCGTCGCTCCGGCGACCATTTGGTCATCCCGTGCTATGCAACGTGCTTGCCGCATCGCGTAGTGCCTCGCTAGCGCCTCAGTTTCCGTGTTTGCACGCCGCAGCCCAAACCCCGCACATGGCCGAACTCCGGCCGCCGCCTTGGACATTGCCGTCATTGTCTCCGGCCACCATAGGCCCGGCCTCCACCACCACTAGATGCGCGCCTGCAAGAGCTCTCCAACGAGCCCAAGAACGGGCTTGCCCGTGCCCTGTGGGTGTTTTCCGAGCCGCGCCACCGTCTCGGGCCTCGCCGGTGTTGAGTCGCTGGTGGGATTAGCCCCGCTGACCAGGGGTTTGACCCTAGTTTGACTCCCCTGAGTCAATGACAAGTGGGCCCCCTCTGTTAACTAAATCAGGTTAGTTTTAATTAAAAATAATTAGCTTAATTAACTACTGACACGCGGGACCCACCAGTCAGGTTTGACCTGGACGTCCCCATTGACCACTGGCGTCACCCTGACGTAATGCTGACGCAGTAATTAAATTACTGGATTTATTCTTTAATAGGAAATTCCAGAAAATAGTCAAAACTTCTAAAAATCATAGAAAATCAACCATAGCTCCAAATGCAAAGATTTATATATGAAAAATGATCAGAAAAATTCAATCTATCCATCTGTAATGGTTTCATGCATGACAAAACAAGTTTATATTGCTGTTTAAGCAGAATAAGGAAATGCACTATTAAGGCCATGTTTAATGAGCTAATATTTGAATCTTTGATTCAAATGAGTTCATTCCTTTCTGTTATAACTTGCATTAGGCCAAGACACATTCATATTGCCATGTCATAGCATGCATCATATTGTTGCATATCTTCCTGTGTTGATTGTGTTCCGATGTGTTATTCGTGGTAGCTTCTGCCTCCGAGGATATTCACGAGTATCCAACTGAAGGGCAGTATCCCACTACCACTCCATCAGGCAAGCAACCCATTGATCATTTCGATACAAACCCATGTTCTCGCTTCTGCTCTGGTTTACTGCATTAAGACAACGCGATTCAAACTGCTGTGTGTTACGATAGTTGAACCCTTATCCTCTGCATGACCTGTCATTGCCACAGTAACTAGATGAAACCCACTAGCATGTGTAGGAGTTGATTGAGCCATGTATGTGATTCATACCTTGATATGCCTGCTATGCTTAGAGTTGTGTCAGGTCTGGTTCATCTGGGTGATGGGCTAGAGTGAAATGCTTGTGTCGGTAATATGAGGGATGTGTTGAACCTGTTTTGGTAAAGGTATCGATGAGAGGCCATGTAGGAGTACATGGTGGGTTGTTTTATTGAGGCCGTCCATAAGAACTGAGATCTGTATGTGTGATTTAAGATGCAGTTACTACCGTACATTGGGCCCGAAACCAATGGACCCTCTCGGCTTCTTAGTCACCCTAGTACTCTGTCCAGGAGTTGCAAATAGTTTCTGGTGCTTGTAGGTTATGTGTTGGCGGCCGTGCGTAGCACTGACCCTAGGGGTGGGCTATGTTGCGGTAGATACACCGTGGCACGGTGTACCGAGTCACCCGTTTGGTGTCTCGGGAACCCTGTACACATCGTTCGGGGCCGTATGTGGAAACCTCAGCCGGACTCCCTGCGGATGGAACCTGGATAGGCGATAAACCTGGACTAGAGACTTAAGTGTTTAGGTAGGTCGTGGCCGACACCCTCGCTGGGCTTCCGCTTGAAGGTTGCCGAGTACATGTCTTGTAAACGGCGGTAAGTGGTGAAAGCGTGTATGAAGAAGTACACCCCTGCAGGGTATAAAACTATTCGAATAGCCGCATCCGCGGTAAAGGACTACTTGGTTGCCTATACAGTTCATAGACAAGTTAATGGATACTACTAAAAGACTCAAGATAAGTGTGAGTACCGAGGATGGCCCTCTCGTAGGATGACGAGGGAGGATCCCCGGTGGAGTATTGTGTTGGTGAGTAGTGGACTCGTGTGCGAAAACTATTTTACTAGTGGAGTTCCATAGGATAGCCTAGCCAAGAGTCAAAGCTGGCTTCCTGCAATAACCCCACCACCTTCTTGAGAATGAGCATGTATAGTAGATTTTGTTGTAAGACTTGCTGAGTACCTTTGTACTCATGTTTGCTTGATTATTGTTTTCAGACGACAACATCGCCCCCTCCGATGGGTTCTACGTAGACCTTGATGTTGATGAGTGACTAGCCACCCAGGTGGTGATCCTGGCCATGGAGGGCCCTATGTAGATAGACAGGCTTCGAAAGCCTTCTTTCTTTCTAGAGTCTGTACTCAGACTAGTTGCTTCCGCATGTGCTTGTATGTTTGTATGACTTGAGTGTCGGGTCATGTGACCCCTATCTGTATGAACATGTTATGTATGGCTCCCTGGAGCCTTTAAATAAAGTACTTGAGTTGTAGAGTTTTGTTGTGATGCCATGTTGTATGTACTCATATCGGGCATATTGTGTGTATGATTGAAATGCTTGGTATGAGTGGGATCCGACAATCTAGTTGTTTATCCTTGGCAGCCTTTCTTATGGGGAAATGTAGTCTAGTGTTCGTCGAGCCATAGTAGTCCGCTACAGCCCGGTACACCGGAGTCCTGCTAGCCCAGCACTACTGTTCAGGACACTTGACTGGCCGGCATGTGTTTCACTTCGTTCCTATGTCTGTACCTTCGGGGAAATGTCACGCGGTGACTTCCGGAGTCCTGTTAGCCTAGTGCTACAGCTCGGAATAACTCGCTGATGACCGATATGCTCGATGTGATTCATGTATGCATGTCTCCATAGGTCTGTGTCGCTTTGGGTTCACGACTAGCCATGTCGGCCCGGGTTCTCTGTCATATGGATGCTAGCGACACTATCATATATGTGAGCCAAAAGGCGCAAACGGTCCCAGGCCATGGTAAGGCGACACCCGTGGGATACCGTGCGTGAGGCCGCAAAGTGATATGAGGTGTTACCGGCTAGATCGATGTGGCTTGGAATCGGGGTCCTGACAATCTAGCGGACTAAAAATATGGTCTTCAAATAAAACAGTGCTACCTCTTGGTGGAGATAGCACCCCGGTTGTACATGCACAAGAACCAGCCCTACCACACATAACCCAAACTCTCACAGATTGTACCCCTACTATGATGGACAGAGAACCAGCTTCACCCAATCTAACCCCAACCCCAGCCGATAGTAACCCAGTTCCTGTTGACACAGCACCATCTCCACCACAGAGCTCCCAAACAAGAGCAGTTAGTAAGGCAGCTCCAGTGCCCAAAGGGTCAGTACTATCACGGTGAACCCCAACTCCACCAGTTAGTACGCCTATTCCTATGGAGGAAGCACAACCAGCTAGTCGTAGTTTAGCATCTATCGCATTTGATGTTGTTAAATCGTATGTGAGTATCTTCCCATCTTGGAAATATTATACTGAAGATGAAGGAAAATGCCAGTTGCAGGTGTTTGTCTAGGAGTTATGTGTAAGTAATGTTATTCATGGCAATTACTTTGCTATCCCATACATCCTACCTCCATGATGGTTATAATACAGCAAATTTTCCCATTTTTCTCTATAGAGAAGGACCGATTTGGAAACTCGGGATGAGGTAACCTGTGCTAATACCTCTGCTATCTTTAAGAATGCTTGGTGGCAGTATCGGAATTACCTGAAGAACACGTACTTCACCGGCAAAGAAACTCATCAAATTCCCTTACGTTCTCCTGAGACACATTTACTAGACGATGACTGGGAACGCCTTGTTCTTAGGGATGGCAATTTTATCCATGGATCTGGATACCCATGGATACCTGACCCGGTTGGGCAAGGGTATGGAGCACATTTCTGCCCATGGGTCCTTGGATATGGATACCCACGAATAGTCGGGTTGGGCATGGTTATAGTTTCTGCTCCATGGATATCCGGTGGATACCCGTATGACATGTGGGGCCATATGCCAGTGACAGTAGAAAGAGAGGATCAATGGGAAATGGCAGGCAATATGCAACTGGTGCCATAAGCTATATGCTGCAGAATCAACCTATGGTATGTCACACTTAAGGACTCATCGTATTACTTGTTGCCTACTTATGCATGTAGTTTATGTTGTCATTTGTGAGTGAATGGTGATGAGTTAATTTGATCTTTGTGAAGGCTTCATGCTAACTTTTCTATGCCCATGGAGCTCCATGGGTATGTGGGTATCCAGCCGGTTTGGGCATGGGCACAAGTTGTGCCCATGGATAATTTGGTGGATGGGCAGAGGATAGGAAGATGGGTTATGGGTTGGATTTGGACCAGCTCCACCCACCCCAAACCCGACCCATTGCCATCCCTTGTTCTGTACTGGTCCCGAACCAAGAATGTGGTAAGGTCTATGAGCTCATTTTCTATTTTTTAAGTATTATATTCTTGCGTCTTACTGTACTCTGTTCATGTAGAACAAGTGCCTAAACCTGAAGAACAACTGTTCTAATTTAAGATTCCATTGCTACCTTAGGACATAGATATATGTTTGTTTGATGCTTTTATTATGTACTAGTACTTGGCAATAGAAGACTTGGTAGTTTAATCATGTACACCTTACTAATGAACTGGTTCACCGAAATGAGTTTCATATACTAGTACATGCTAAACTTGTTATGTGTCTGCTTGTTTCTTCTTTTAGAATGCTGGCAGAATATTGGGGAAGAGTGCCTTATTAAGCAATGGTAAAGGAAGTAATGCAGATAAGGTTCAGGATAGTGACACATCTTGTCTTGGTTTAGTGTTGGAGTTACTGGCCACTACCGCTTGCACAAGCTATTCAAACTCACTGTCTGAATCAGTTTGGTTTCTTGAGTCTCAACTACAAGCTGAAAGACATCGATCAGTTGTGCTGCGACAAGAAGCGGAAGGACTGCGGAAGTCCCTGGAGCATTCAGATGCATACTTTCTGGTGCAACAGCAAGCGTTGGAGGATTTTAGCGCCAAATAGGACAAAGCTAATCAGCTTGCTAAGCTCATTGCCAGCATGGTGGATACCCAGGATAACGTTTCTTGAGCTCTTCTGAAGTTGTTTCAGTTATGCTCTTGTTTTGCTGCTGCGTTTATTTGCACTGGTGGCCAATTTTGACGGCCAGTGTATATGATATGCTGCTTTGTTCCCTATATTTGCACTGGTGGCGAACTTTGATGCCTAGTGGATGTAATATGTGTAATAACCGTGATAGCCTAGCGTTAGTTGCTTGCTTATTTATTTCCTTGTTGTCTTGTTTATTTGTTTGCTTGTAGTCATTGCAGTTCTTTTTCCGCGGTTAACTAGTGGCTGTAATAACCTATTTTTTAAAACTAGGCCACAATAACCATGGGCTAATATTTACTATAGTGACACTGGGCCTCCTACGGGCCGTAGAAACTGTAGGCCTTCTACGTGCCGTAGAAACAATGGGCCTTCTACGGGCCATATCATCAATGGGCCTTATATGGGCCGTATGATTGATTGGCCAAACATGGGCCAATAACAGGCCGCATTATGGCTGTAAACGGGCTAGAGTTGGAATCGTCCGTTCATGGGCCGACCGTAATGGGCCATCATTAATAGGCCGTATTTGATGACACTATGAAAACGGCCCAACGTATTAACGGACCACAAATGGGCCGACTGTAACCATGGGATGAATTTGGCCAACAAGCAGAAAATGACAGTAACGGGCCGTAAGTAAACAAATGCTGGAAATGAGCCCAAGAATAAATGGGCTCTGAGAAGGCTGAAAGATAACATGGGCTGGAAACGGCCCAACGGAATAACGGGCCGTTAATGGGTATAAAGTGATACACTGTTCATTACGGGCCAGTTTCATCACGGGTCGTTAATGGGTGTAAAGTGATACACTGTTCATTACGGGCCAGTTTCACCACGGGCCGTTAATAGGCCAAGAGTTACATAGGGCCTCATATGGGCCGAAAGATGTCATGGGCCATACATGGGCCAGAAGTGAAAACGGGATGGAATCATATTGGATGGCCCAGATGACGCTACTGGGCCTAATTCGGATAGGGCATAACGGGCCTTGGGTTAGCGGGCTGTAAATGGGCTATATGCGAACATGCCGTTAACATGCTTTCCATGGGCCGGCCCGCCACCTTTTGACCAAGTCAAACAGGTCAGCCTTTTCACAGGAATGGGCCTCTGTTGGGCCGTGCCATGTGTCGACACATCATAGGTGCCTATCTGACCCATTGACGAGCTGACACGTGTTTCGTCCGGCCAATAAGAATTTTACACGTGGAAATTTCCCATTGGTCGGGGCTGTTAACGGGTTATCGGATCCAAAACCCAACCCGATAGCTTAACGGCGTTCCGTTACGGTGGATGCCACGGGTCGGTCACCCTTGACGAAAGCACTTCTGTGACGCGCGATTTATCGTCATGGAAGTGGACACTTCCGTGATGATAATTTTGGTAATGTCATGGAACACTTCTACGACAGCATAGGTATGACTATCTTGATTCTGTCATAAATTTGTCATGGATGTACATGCATGACAAAAAACGCGACCTAATGTGACAAACACGTATCATCACGGAAGTGTATTTTTTTGTAGTGGTGGTACAGGCACACAAAACAGATGTTTATTTGAATGATTAGAGGTGGCATATGCAAATTCACTTAGAACGGCAGAGTAATACCACATATAGGTAGATATGGTAGACTCATCTGGAACAACTTTGGGTTTAAGGATTGTGGATGCAAAGAACTATTCCCGCTTAGTACAGGCGAAGGCTAGCAAATAGGTTGAGAAGCGACCATCTAGAGAAGCGGCCAACTAGAGAGCGACAACGGTCATAATCATGCATTGAGAATAATTAACATTGAATACGAGCATGAGTAGTATATAACCATTCGGAACATAAAATATTATGAAGGCAGCGTTGGTTTTGAATCAACTGCATGTGTGAACATGTGCCAAGTCAAGCCACTCGAACTATTCAGAGGAGGATACCATACTGTCATACTACATCATAACCATTTTAATGCATGTCGACACTTAAGATAAATCATTATCCACGCCTTACTATTTAAGCATGGCATGATTAACTATAATCTCTAATTTTTCATCACAAACATTACTCAAAATATGCTAAATCAAGAACGACTGAGTTAAACATATTTACAAAAAAGAAAACAAGAAGAGTTCATACCAGCTTTCCTTCACCGCAGTCACTTCATCAAATCATCATCATTATTGCCTTTCACTTGCACGACCGAATGATGTGAAAATAATAATAGTGCAAGTGTGTCGTGGACTAAGCTGAAATCTGCAACATTTTATTAAAGGAGAAGACAAGGTAATATTGGCTCTTCATAGATCAACAATAATGCATATAAGAGCCACTCATCAATTTCATCGTGGACTTCTCCTTACGACAACTCAAAGAAAAGAAATAAATTCACAAAAACACACTAAAATATTTTTTGAGTTTTCAGTTTTTCTTAAGGAAGCAAATTAATGAAGGAAAAATGAAAAGCGAGAAACACTACTTACACGGGAAAACCCCAACAAACAGCAGAAGAAACAAGAAATCTTTTTGGGTTTCCTTTTACTACTAAGAACTAACTAAACAAGAAAGAAAAAACAAAAAGAAGCGAGAAATATTTTAGGATTTTCGAAGTTTTTCAAACACACAAGAAGAAAGCGGAAATAAAACTAACATGGATATGGATATGGGTACTAAGAAATAGAGTACCTCTCTTCTTTGGAGTTGGCTTTGGCGGTGGTTCAGGAAGTGTCCAATCATCAGCATTTCTCAATATATTATTCAATAGTTCTTCATCCTGTTCAACAGTTCGTTCCCTGAAAACACAACCAACACAACTATCTAGGTAGTGTAGCGACCAGACCTCAAACAGTCTGATCTCTGTGCTCAGGTGTCATCCCTGGATCAGTAATGCTGACACCACACAGTACTTGAAGGATTTATAACAGAGTAGCAATCACACACTTATTACATCGAGTGTCTCAATAGAGAACTTATTATAATAAATATGGCTTAAGGCCATCTAGTAACAATAATAGCGGAAGGCTTGGAAGATAAGTGAGTCCATCAACTCCAATGGCATCACTGAGTATAGAACCACAACCTAAAACTCCTTAATCATCGTCTGAAAAGTCTGCAACATTAACGTTGCAGCCCGAAAACGGGTCAGCACATGGAATATGCTGGCAAGGTAACACATAGAGAGTAATGGAATGAAACAGCTATACTATATGCATATTTGGCTGGTGGAAAGCTCTATGGTTACTATTTTGCGTAAAGCTAATTTTTCCCTACTACAAAGGAATAAATTTTATTTAACTATCATGGTAGTTGTTAAACATTGAGAATGGTTGATAGCATTCTCAATCCTAATTAAGCATCATCATTAAACAAAACCCATCAAAATTAAATTTTAGAGTAACATGATGAGATTCACATGATAATCCAAGTACTAGATACTCAAGATGTCCATAACCGGGGACACGGCTAACCATGATTAGTTTATACACTCTGCAGAGGTTTGCACACTTTTCCCCACAAGACTCGATCGCCTCCGTTTGGTTTCTCGCACTACACGGTGTTTGAGAAATGGATGATCGAGACATAGTCTTTCAGAAGCACTAGCACCTTACGATGGATAGACCGTTACACCTACTTTCCCCTACATCTGCTAGTCTACCCTGTAAGAGTTCACACGACTTAATCAACTATGCTAGAGCCCATAATAGCTTGTGGCTGCACATGGAAGTTTCTAGTATGAAAAATCTCATGATCCCTTTGGGCATGGGTGGCGGTCCATAAAGAAAAACAGGCAATCCTGGAATACCCAGGTACCTCAATCCACCCACATGTGTGTTTAAGTTGCCACCTTAGATAAACCATTAATTAACAAACTCACATCTGTCATGGATATCACTCACTAATCCACGTCTACTAGCATAGCATGGCATAATAGGCAAACGTAGAAGTAACTCCCAAAGGTTTGATAAAA
The DNA here is from genome assembly GCF_018294505.1 of Triticum aestivum. Classification (NCBI taxonomy): domain Eukaryota; kingdom Viridiplantae; phylum Streptophyta; class Magnoliopsida; order Poales; family Poaceae; genus Triticum; species Triticum aestivum. Next base: position 95,422,957 of record NC_057800.1, read on the forward strand.
CAACAGGTAATAGGTACTACATCAACTACTTCCCATCCCACAATTTAATTAGATCCTAATCATGCAATGTTTGAGGATTGATCTAATGCAATCAAACTGGATAGTAGGAGGTATGATCAAAGTGTTACTTGCCTTGCTGATGATCCGCGAAACCTAGAGATTCGAAGTAACAGGCGGCGCACTCCGGGTATTCTATCACAGACAAACAAACAAGCATACAATAATTATTCATCTAATGCACAGGTAAAACTCAAATAAGAGATCTACCCAGAAAGTTCAACTTAAGAACTCCGGTTTGCAAAAAGAATCAAATCAAACGAAGCAACGAAAGTCAAACGGCAAAAGAAACAGGCTTCGTTTACTATTCTGGATCTAGGGAAATTTTTACAGTGGCAAAAACTTGTTTAAGTTGGTTAAACGGATAGAGGGTTTCGAGACGAAACTCCAGGCGCTTGAATCGCCTGATTCCGATAAACGAGCGAAAAGTTATACTAAAACGAAAATCGGATCAGGAATCGCGATCAGAAAAATCACGGATTTAATCCGAGAAAAGAAAAATGACGAATGTTCGCTAGAACGAACGAACGAACGCTTGCTATTTAAATAAATCGGAAAAACCGATCTATTTAAAAAACCGAAACAAAAAAAACGAACAAAACTGTCGGAAAAACCGAACGGTTTTTCGGAAAAAAAACGGCGTCTAAAAAAAACTACCGGGCAACTCCGGCGAGGCTCCGGCGGCGGCGGCGGGGCTCCGGCGGCGGCGGCGGCGCTAGGGCGGCGGGGCGGCGCACTAGGGTTTGGGGAGGTCCCGGGCTGGGCTCCCCGGCTTATAAAGCCTGGACGGGCCTAGTGTCCGGGTCGGACACGGCCCGTAGGTCGGTTGCGTTTTTCTTAAATTAATTCTGCGCAGAAAAACAAATAAAAGAAATACTAAACGGACTCCAAAAATCCCGAAATAAATTTTCCCCGGCTTCTAAAATCAAGCCGCACAAGGTGAACATTTATTTGGGGCCTAAATACAAATTCGAAAAACGCACATTTTTCCTAAATTCAAATAAAATATCGAAAAACTCCGAAATAAAATCTTATTTGATTTTATTATTAAATCCTCAATATTTATTTATTTTGGGAAAGTCATTTTATTCCCTCTCTCATATTTTTGTAATAGAAATAATTGATGATAAAATAATTAAAATCAAATGATCCTATTCTCAAAATTTGAGAAAACTCAAATATGAAAATAATGAAATCCCCAACTCTCTCCGTGGGTCCTTGAGTTGCGTAGAATTTCTAGGATCAAAACCAAAAGCAAATAAATTATGATATGCAATGATGATCTAATGTATAACATTCCAAATTGAAAATTTGGGATGTTACAAACCTACCCCCCTTAAGATGAATCTCGCCCTCGACATTCGGGTTGGCTAGAAAATAGGTGAGGGTGGTCCTTGAGCAAATCTTCCTCTCGCTCCCAGGTGGCTTCATCCTCCGTGTGGTGGCTCCACTGAACCTTACAGAACTTGATAACCTTGCTGTGGGTGACTCGGCTGGCAAACTCAAGAATCTTAACTGGTTTCTCCTCATAGGTCAAATTATTATCCAACTGAATTGCTTCCAATGGCACTGTGTCTCTCAAGGGTATGTCAGCCATCTCCGCGTGGCACTTCTTTAGCTGGGAAACGTGGAACACATCATGAACTCCTGACAATCCTTCGGGCAATTCCAACTTGTAGGCCACTTCTCCCATATGTTCCAATACTCGGTATGGTCCTACAAATCATGGTGCTAACTTTCCCTTAACACCAAAGCGCTTTATTCCCCAAAGTGGGGATACTTGAAGATAAACTCTGTCTCCGACTTCGTAAACTGTCTCCTTGCGTTTTGAATCTGCATAACTCTTCTGCCTGGATTGAGCTACCTTGAGCCTATCACGAATCAATTTCACCTTCTGTTCAGACTCTTTAATCAAATTAGGCCCAAACAATTGGAGGTCTCCAACTTCATCCCATGACAACGGTGTCCTGCACCTCCTTCCGTACAAGGCTTTGAAAGTGGCCATCTTTAAACTGGATGGATAGCTGTTGTTGTAAGAGAATTCTGCATATGGCAAATTGTCGTCCCAGCTAGATCTGTAATCTAGCGCACAAGCTCTTAGCATATCCTCCAAAATCTGATTGACTCTCTCGATTTGTCCATCTGTCTATGGATGAAAAGTTGTGCTGAACTCTAGCCTGGTACCCAAAGTTTCGTGCAACTGATCCCAGAACTTTGAGGTAAACTGGGTTCCTCTATCTGATACTATACTCCTCGGAACTCCATGCAAGCATACAATCATGGTCATGTATATCTTTGCCAACTTAGCACTGGTGTAAGTGGTCTTTATCGGGATGAAATGAGCTACTTTCGTCAATCGATCAACTACAACCCAAATCGAGTCATAGCCTGAACGAGTCCTGGGTAATCCCGTGATAAAATCCATGCCTAACTTATCCCACTTCCATCCGGGTATCGGCAATGGCTGTAGCAATCCTGTTGGCTTCTGATGCTCTGCCTTTATTCTCTGACATACGTCACAAACCGCTACATACTCCGCAATATCTTTCTTCATTCTGGTCCACCAGAAGGTATCCTTCAAATCCAAATACATCTTGGTATTTCCTGGGTGAATCGAATATGGTGAATCGTGTGCCTCTTGCAGAATTAACTTCCTGATCTCCGGGTCATTGGGCACATAAACACGGTCTTCAAACCATAGGGTGTCGTGCTCATCCTCATGAAATCCTTTAGCCTTTCCTTCACTCATTTTCTCCTTTATAGAGGCAATCTCCTTGTCAGTCTTCTGAGCTTCTCTGATGCTATCCATCAAAGTTGACTGAATCTCCAATGCTGCTACAAAGCCTCTCGGAACTATTTCCAAACATAGCTCACGAAGATCCTCGGCTAACACCTTTGGTATTTCTCCCGTCATTAGTGTATTGACATGGCTCTTACGGATCAATGCATCAGCTACTACATTAGCCTTTCCAGGATGGTAATGCAATCTCATATCATAATCCTTGATGAGCTCCAACCATCTCCTTTGTCTAAGGTTTAACTCCTTCTGCGTGAAAATGTATTTCAAACTCTTGTGATCCGTGTACACTTCACAATGATTTCCAATGAGGAAATGTCTCCATGTTTTCAATGCATGCACTACGGCTGCTAACTCCAAATCATGCGTGGCATAATTCAATTCATGGGGTTTCAGTTGTCGTGAGGCATATGAAACAACTCTCCCTTCCTGCATAAGCACTGCTCCAAGTCCTCGACGTGAAGTGTCGCAATACACCTCATAATCCTTGGTCTGGTCTGGCAAAATCAACACTGGTGTAGTAACCAAGCGTTTCTTCAGCTCCTGGAAACTAGCCTCACACTCCTCGGTCCATATGAACTTGGTATCCTTCTTTAACAACTCCGTCATAGGTTTTGCAATTTTGGAGAAATTCTCAATAAATCTCCGGTAGTATCCTGCGAGTCCAAGGAAACTCCGGATCTCTCCAACCGTTGTTGGTGCCTCCCACTTGGTCACGATATCAACTTTAGTGGGATCAACTGCTATTCCTTCTCCGGATATAACGTGTCCGAGGAATCCTACTTCCTTCAACCAAAACTCACATTTGCTAAACTTGGCATATAGTTGATGTTCCTTGAGCTTTCCAAGAACCAAACGCAAATGTTCCTTATGCTCCTCTTCATTCTTCGAGTAAACCAGAATATCATCAATGAACACCACGACGAACTTATCCAAGAACTCCATAAACACTTTGTTCATCATGTTCATAAAATAGGCAGGTGCGTTAGTCAGACCAAATGACATAACAGTATACTCGTACAGCCCATACCTGGTGGTAAAAGTTGTCTTAGGTATATCATGTTCTTGAATCTTCAACTGGTGGTATCCTGATCGCAGATTGTTCTTGGAAAATACCTTAGCTCCTTGCAATCGATCAAACAGATCATTGATCATTGGTAGTGGGTACTTGTTCTTGATTGTTACTTCATTCAACCCACGATAGACAACAACCATCCTTAATGACTCATCCTTTTTCTCCACTAGAAGTACTGGTGATCCCCAAGGCGACGAACTTGGGCGAATGTAACCTTTATCCAGTAACTCCTTAATCTGCTTCTTAATCTCCACCAAATCATTTGCGGGCATCCTGTATGGTCTCTTTGATATTGGCCCTGTGCCTGGTAATAGCTCAATCAAAAACTCAATATCTCTATCTGGTGGCATGCCTGGCAACTCTTCGGGGAATACGTCAGGGAAATCCCTTACCACTGGTACTTCCTCCTGCACAACTCCTGATAAGGAATTTACTTGTGTCCTATTTGGCGCATGCCGAGATACATACTTGATCCTTCTTCCTTCTGGTGTCGTAAGCAAAATTGTCTTACTGGCGCAATCGATGTTTCCCCCATACATCGACAGCCAGTCCATACCGAGAATTACATCCAAACCTTGGGATTCCAAAATAATTAAATCCGTTGGGAAAATATGCCTTCCTATACTTAATGGCACTTGGAAACATCCTTGACTGGCCATATACTCCGCTCCTGGTGAGCTTACTAGCATAGGTGTTCTAAGAACCTTAGTGGGCAAGTTATACTTATCCACAAATCCCCTTGATATGTATGAATGCGATGCACCAGTATCAAAAAGAATGAGTGTAGTAAATGACTTAACCAAAAACTTACCGATTACTGCATCCGGCTGCTCTTCAACCTCCTCCACATTAACGTGGTTCACCTGTCCCCTGTTGAAAGGGTTCCGCTTCTTCCCAGAGCTTCCATTGCCATTCTGGCCTTCAGGACATTCATTGGCATAATGTCCGGTCTTCTGACACTTAAAGCAAGTGACTTGGCTCAGGTCTTTCTTGGCTGGGGTTGATGGGTTGGTACGGTTCTGGCCATTGCTTCCTCCATTACCATTACCATTCTTGGTGCCGTTGTGATTGTGCGACCTACCTCCTCCATGGATATGCTGAAAATGTCCTCCCGATCTAGGGGTAAATCGTGGCTTCTGCTGAGCTCCTGAATTGTACTTTCCTTGTGCATACTTCCTCTTGCGATTTTCAATTTGCTGATGCTTCCCTTCAATCATAAGAGCACGATCTACCAACTCCTAGTAGTTGTTGAAGGTTGCTACCATCAACTGCATGCTCAACTCATCATTCAGTCCTTCCAGAAACTTCTCCTGCTCAGCTGCATCCGTAGCAACGTCATCTCGGGCAGAACGTGCTAATTTACTAAAGTCCTCCACATACTAGCCAACTGTCCGTCCTCCTTGGCGCAAGTTGCGAAACTCTCACTTCTTCAAGGCCATAGCTCCTGCTGAAACATGGGCAGTTCGAAAAGCCTGCTGAAACTGGTCCCATGTGACAGTGTCGACAGGAAAAGTGGCTGTGAAATTCTCCCACCATGATGTTGCGGGTCCTTCCAGCTGATGTGCGGTAAACTTCACCTTCTCCGCATCTGTGCATCCTACTGTGGTCAACTCTCTAGCTGTCTTGCGGAGCCAATCATCTGCTACTATCGGCTCGGTGCTACTGGAAAACATCGGCGGATTCAGCCTAAGAAAACGGGCTAAGTGATCAACAGGTGGTGGTGGTGGTGGGTTGTTGTTGTTGTTCCCCTGATTCTGATTCTAGACTAGCAACTGCATCAATGTGTTCTGCTGTTGGATCAACTGGGTGAGCTCCGGTGGGAAGGTAAATCTGGGGTCATGTCTCGGAGGCATCTGAGGGTTTAGAAAAGATGAGATTTAAGAATAGAGGGGGTCTAAAGAGAAAACACTACCCATATGCACATGAGGCAAAAGCAAACAATTCACTTCATTCAATCAAACAAGGGCATACAATCGATCTAACTATCGCAAAAGTGCTCGGACTACTGTATTTACATGGTGGACTACTACTACTGATGAGGTGGTCTACTAGAAATATTCTTCGGTTGCAGACTCCATGATATCTGCTCCGGCTTCATCAACATAGTCATCATCGCTATCATCTGGGTCCGAGTCGGTGTCGTCGATGATGATGTAGTCTTCCGGGCGAATCTCCTTGGGTTCTTCGTCTTCATCTACTGGTGTAGGGCCTCCCATAAATATCCCAATTTTCATTATTAGGTCAGCATTCTTATCCACTAATACTTCAATTTCTTCTTCATAATCTTCACGTGTAGCCTTGAGTTCTTCCTCCAGTTCCTTGATTCTTGTCCTTGCCTTCTTCAGGTCTATCATGTCGGTGCACATCTGGTTCTCCTAACATCGAATGTGCTGGTTTAATTCCTGGATAAAAGCTGCAATTGATCTATCCTTTCTGGTGCTGATCATCTCCCAGTGCTCATCTCGGTGCCCACAAATTTGGTAGATAGTATCCTTGAGATCATTGCGGTAGACTTCTCCAATGCGTCCCATGGCGATGTGAGCTGCCATGCTCTTTCCTAGACTCCAAGTTGGTGCATCAAAAGAAAACTCTATGGGCTTAGTGACTGGCATGAACGTCCATTCCTGGAACTTGAACTTGAATCATCCAGCGCTCTTCTTCAGATAAGGTGGCGTTGTAGGTTCCGGTTAAGCTTGGTACTCCTATGTTCAGGTATCTAGTGACTTCCTTCAGGTGACGTCCAAAGGGTGTATCTTCATCCGGTTGCGTGAACTTATTCCTTGCATCCGCCATCCTAAAGAGTAGAAAAGATGAGAGGTTAGAAGAGAAGAGAGTGAATGGTGATCTAGGTCTTTAGCTTAGTGGTCGTGTCCTATAGTCAGCGTGTGCTCTGATACCATCTTTGTAGCGACCAGACCTCAAACAGTCTGATCTCTGTGCTCAGGTGTCATTCCTGGATCAGTAATGCTGACACCACACAGTACTTGAAGGATTTATAACAGAGTAGCAATCACACACTAATTACATCGAGTGTCTCAATAGAGAACTTATTACAATAAATATGGCTTAAGGCCATCTAGTAACGATAACAGCGGAAGGCTTGGAAGATAAGTGAGTCCATCAACTCCAACGGCACCACTGAGTATAGAACCACGACCTAAAACTCCTTAATCGTCATCTAAAAAATCTGCAACATTAACGTTGCAGCCCGAAAACGGGTCAGCACATGGAATATGCTGGCAAGGTAACACATAGAGAGTAATGGAATGAAACAGCTATACTATATGCATATTTGGCTGGTGGAAAGCTCTATGGTTACTGTTTTGCGTAAAGCTAATTTTTCCCTACTGCAAAGGAATAAATTTTATTTAACTATCATGGTAGTTGTTAAACATTGAGAATGGTTGACAGCATTCTCAATCCCAATTAAGCATCATCATTAAACAAAACCCATCAAAATTAAATTTTAGAGTAACATGATGAGATTCACATGATAATCCAAGTACTAGATACTCAAGATGTCCATAACCGAGGACACGGCTAGCCATGATTAGTTTATACACTCTGCAGAGGTTTGCACATTTTTTCCCACAAGACTCGATCGCCTCCGTTTGGTTTCTTGCACTACACGGTGTTTGAGAAACGGATGACCGAGACATAGACTTTCAGAAGCGCTAGCACCTTACGATGGATAGACCGTTACACCTACTTTCTCCTACATCTGCTAGTCTACCCTGTAAGAGTTCGCACGACTTAATCAACTATGCTAGAGCCCATAATAGCTTGTGGCTGCACACGGAAGTTTCTAGTATGAAAAATCTCATGATCCCTTTGGGCCTGGGTAGCGGTCCATAAAGAAAAACAGGCAATCCTGGAATACCCAGGTACCTCAGTCCACCCAGATGTGTGTTTAAGTTTCCACCTTAGATAAACCATTAATTAACAAACTCACATATGTCATGGATATCACTCACCAATCCACGTCTACTAGCATAGCATGGCATAATAGGCAAACGTAGAAGTAACTCCCAAAGGTTTGATAATACAACAGGTAATAGGTACTACATCAACTACTTCCCATTCCACAATTTAATTAGATCCTAATCATGCAATGTTTGAGGATTGATCTAATGCAATAAAACTGGATAGTAGGAGGTATGATCAAAGTGTTACTTGCATTGCTGATGATCCGCGAAACCTAGAGATTCGAAGTAACAGGCGGCGCACTCCGGGTATTCTATCGCAGACAAACAAACAAGCATACAATAAGTATTCATCTAATGCACAGGTAAAACTCAAATAAGAGATCTAACCAGAAAGTTCAACTTAAGAACTCCGATTTGTAAAAAGAATCAAATCAAACGAAGCAACGAAAGTCAAACGGCAAAAGAAACAGGCTTCGTTTACTATTCTGGATCTAGTGCAATTTTTACAGTGGCAAAAACTTGTTTAAGTTGGTTAAACGGATAGAGGGTTTCGAGACGAAACTCCAGGCGCTTGAATCGCCTGATTCCGATAAACGAGCGAAAAGTTATACTAAAACGAAAATCGGATCAGGAATCGCGATCAAAAAAATCGCGGATTTAATCCGAGAAAAGAAAAACGACGAACGTTCGCTAGAATGAACGGACGAACGCTCGCTATTTAAATAAATCGGAAAAACCGACCTATTTAAAAAACCGAAACAAAAAACGAACAAAACCGTCGGAAAAACCGTTGGAAAAAAACAGTGTCTAAAAAAAACTACCCGGCAACTCCGGCGAGGCTCCGGCGGCGGCGGGGGGGCTCCGGCGCGGCGACGCTAGGGCGGCAGGGCAGCGCGCTAGGGTTTGGGGAGGTCCCGGGCTGGGCTTCCCGGCTTATAAAGCCTGGACGGGCCTAGTGTCCGGGTCGGACACGGCCCGTAGGTCGGTTGCATTTTTTTAATTTAATTCCGTGCAAAAAACAAATAAAAGAAATACTAAACTGACTCCAAAAATCCCAAGATAAATTTTCCCCGGCTTCTAAAATCAAGACGCACAAGGTGAACATTTATTTGGGGCCTAAATGCAATTTTGAAATGCACATTTTTCCTAAATTCAAATAAAATATCGAAAAACTCCGAAATAAAATCTTATTTGATTTTATTATTAAATCCTCAATATTTATTTATTTTGGGAAAGTCATTTTATTCCCTCTTTCATATTTTTGTAATAGAAATAATTGATGATAAAATAATTAAAATCAAATGATCCTATTCTCAAAATTTGAGAAAACTCAAATATGAAAATAACGAAATCCCCAACTCTCTCTGTGGGTCCTTGAGTTGCGTAGAATTTCTAGGATCAAAACTAAAAGCAAATAAATTATGATATGCAATGATGATCTAATTTATAACATTCCAAATTGAAAATTTGGGATGTTACAGGTAGTCCCTAGAGGCATTGGTCAGTCCATTACAAAAGATATCAAGTATTTCATTTTTCTTAAGAGGGTGACCAGGAAAAGCATTAAGTAATTGGAGCAGGCTCCCCCAAGCTTGAGGGAGATTCTCTTCTTCAAATTGCACAAAGTTAAATATTTCCTGTAAGGCAGCTTGTTTTTTATGAGCTGGAAAATATTTTTCAGAGAAGTAGTATATCATATACTAGGGACTACGCACACAACCAGGAGTAAGAGTATTAAACCATGCTTTAGCATCACCCTTTAATGAGAAAGGAAACAACTTAAGAATATAGTAGTAGCGAATCTTTTCCTCGTGAGCAAATAGGGTGGCAATGTCATGCAATTTAGTAAGGTGTGCCACAATAGTTTCAGTTTTATAACCATGAAAATGATTGAATTCCACCAAAGTAATTAATTCAGGGTCCATGGGGAATTCATAATCCTTATCGGTAACAAAGATAGGAGAAGTAGCAAATTTAGGATTGTATTTCATTTTCTATATCATAGCTTTTTTTCTTTCAGCTTACTCGGCAATTTCTTAATGTCATCTCTATCACTACAAGCAAGAAATTCTCTAGTTATCTCCCTATCCATAACATAACCCTCGAGTATCTTAGGCATTTCAATTAACTCTAGTAGGAGAGCTAGGCATAATAGGTGAATCATAATTTTCATTAGTTTCAGCATTCTCAAGTTCTTTAGCTTTTGCAAGTTGTTCATCAAGAAATTCATCTAGTGGCACAGTTTTATCAAGTAGAATACTAGCATCATCATATGTTTCATTTATAGAAGAAGTAGCATCATGAATTACTTGCGACATATTAGATTGAATAACAGGTGGTGGTGTCACAAGCCTACTTAAAATAGAAGGTGGATCAAGTGTAGAGTGTGATTGGAATTCCTTACCTCCCCTCATCTTAGAGGGTACGATTTTGGTCTTAGCGCCTTTCAGATTCTTAATAGTGATCAACAGATATAATTCCCAAGTGACTCAACAAATAGAGCTATGCTCCCGGCAACGGCGCTACAAAAAGGACTTGATAACCCACAAGTATAGGGGATCGTGACAGTCTTTGAGGGTAGTATTTCACCCAAATTTGTTGATTTGACATAAGGGGAGCCAAAGAATATTTATGAGCCTTAGCAGTTGAGTTGTCAATTCAACCACACCTGGGAAATTATATTTCTGCAGCAAATTCTTTAGTAGCATAGTAATTTGATAGTTTTGATAGTAGCAGTAACAGGAACAGTAATAGAAGCAGTTTGTGATGATTGTAACAGCAGCAGCAATAGTAACTTAGCACAGATCAATATGAGAAAACGTAGGAATTGGGTCAGTGATGGATATTTGTCTTGGATGATATTCATCATATAACAGTCACAACCTAGAGCGATACACAATAGCTCCAGTTCATCAATTCAATGTAGGCATGTATTCTGTATATAGTCATACGTGCTTATAATAAGAACTTGCATGACATCTTTTATCCAACCCTCTTGTGACAGGGGGTCCACAAGGAAACTAAGGGATATCAAGGCCTACTTTTAATAGAGAACCGAAACAAAGCATTAACACATGGTGAATACATGAACTCCTCGAATTACAGTCATCCCCGGAGAGTATCCCAATTATTGTCGTGGCCGAAGAATTAGAAGGGGGATATTAGAACCACACTGAGCTTCTAATTATCAGGATTAGAGAGGATCTAGATCTAGCTCAAATTGGGTCAACTAGAACTAGAACTAAAACTAGAGAACTAGAGAAGGCTCCAAAAACTTGTATATCCAAAGGTCAAAATCCTCTAGTATATACAGGTTGGAGGGAGGGGAGGGGGCACCACAAGGGAGGAAGGTTTCCCTTCCCCCTTGCACCGGCCAAGGAGGGGGAACTCCGTCCAATTTAGCCTCGTCCCTTCCTTCTCCATGAAGAAAGGGGCTCCTCCCTATTGGGCCCAATACTCTTTCCACCTCTTGGCCTTTTAAGGCCCGTTGATATTTAATTACATGTAAAAGCCTCCTAACTATTATTAGAGCTTTTTATTATTAATTTAACATCTCCAAAAACATTTTCCACCTGTATATTATTTATCGATAATACCCGGTATTACCCGATAAAGCCCAAAACTCTTCCAGTGACCGCGAAACGCTTCTGGTTCCTCTCGAAACTATTTCGAATATTAATGACACTATTTCATAAATATTTCCTCATTACTCATATCTCAGCAGATCATGATTACCTTAAGCTTGTGACCCTATAGGTTCGGTAAAACATAGACATGAACAAAACCCCTTTCGTTCAATGACCGATAGCGGAACCGTGGACGTCCATCGATCGCTATGAGTACACGAATGATATTCGAGTGAACTTTGGTTATCATGTGTGTATTCCCTTTGCTTTGTGATAATTTACAAAACCCGAGGTGAGATATATCAGTATCCCCTTGAGTCATTCGCATGCTCATTATACTGGTCTCCTCGTTACCGGTTTCGTTCTTCTTTATCGTTGAAATGTTCCGGCATCCCCGTGACCTAGTTGCCTGTGTCAGGATAGACGATGACGGATGTCGTCACACCGAGCAGGCCCCAAAAATATCTCTCCATCATCGGAGGAGCAAATCCCACTCTTGAGCTATCTAGCCCCTTGTCAAACTTTTCGATGAACCTATCAGTTGTCATTATGATCACTGTATTACAGATGATGTTTGGGCAACCCCAAAGTTCATCGTATAGTAAGAAGTGAGTACGATACTCTCATGGTCTAAGAAACTAAAGCATATGTTAACTTGTGACGAAAGCATCTCAAAGTATAACAATCGAGTTTGGGGCAATTCAATATGATCATTCTTCTAACTTCATATTCTCAAAGTTGTTTTGGGGCTATCGTTACACTTAAGATATCTCAATATCTAGAAAACATGATCACAAATAACCCTTGAGCTAGTCTTAGAGGAGAGACTAGGAATCAGATTTTACTGTTTATCATTCCACACATGCATATGAGTTTTCCACTTAATTGCATATTCCAGGATCACAACAGCTATAGCATAGAATATAAACTCTTAATTATAAACATGGAAATATAATAATACAATATTGTTGCCTCTAGGGCATATTTTCAATAGTTCGTCACTGGGACAACTACTAAACTATCTTTTTATCCTTAGTGGTAGTCACGGGAGAATGGAGGCGCGAGAGGTGCTTGAAACAGAGCCCCGCGTCTTCCTTCCGAAGACGAGGAGGCTCTCTAAGGCCTAGCTGGCAGCACAGCCAGTCGAACCCTCATCCTTTCAGCATGAATGTGTGTCCAGCCATCTGCGGTGACTCAAGCCCATGGTATCCCATCCCTTCTCGTGCAGGGCACAACATGAGTAGAGCTCCCCTATTCAATGTTGCAGGTGACATCAATGGTGGCAAATGGGGTGGCGATGTCTGAGGAGAGGCGGGTTGGCTTTAAGCAGTGGTTGGGGGTCATGAATGCGGAGGCAAGCGAGTCAGCAACCTCGGTTTCAAGGGACGGCGCAGGGATGTACGGCGACAAAGTAGATGATGTGGCTTGGGTCTGGATCTGGCTTCCAGGCTCATGCAGAACTGTCACATTGATGAGGCTCGAAGAGGCAATAACATCGCGCTACGGAGTGAGAGGAACCAAGGGTGCGTGGGGATAGGATGGTTGGCTAAAATGGTAGAGAAGGCAGATGACGTGGTGGAGGGAGAGGTTGCAGCGGTGGTGGGAGCTGGGGCGGGCGTCGCGAGAGTCATACTTGTCTCACATGCATTGGTCTTGATCTATCTTTAGGACATGTTATCTCCATGTCAGCACCCAGTCACCGTAAACCAGCCAGGGACGGTTTTTGGCTAGTATTGGATTGTTTAGGGGGGGTAAGGGATAGTAAAATGGACTTTTTCTACCTCTAATTTATCGGGTATTGTTTATTCTAATATATGGAGCACAAAGAGTGGTGGCGTGTCACTATTGTCGGCCCACTGGGCCACAAGCCGGCAGACCAAGAGTGCACCGTTGACTTTGCGCACAAAACTAAGAATCCCACTCAGATTAGGCTATATCAGATTCCATTTTATACGCCTACAAGTTTCTGGTAATACTACCTTTCAGATGTAGTTTTATATTATTTTTTTGGCAAAGATATAGTTTTAGGGCATCTTCAAAGCGGACCCTCAAACCTCCACTATATATCTAGACCGCAGTGTCCGGACCACTTTTAACATTCAACGAGGGCCCATATATGTTCGTTTAGCAGTTCGGACGTAAGGATTCTGGTATCCTAGCAACAAACGTGAGGGGCTTTGCGGGAGTCCGAACATGCACTTGACCAACACAAAGCCTCCCGCGTAGTCCTTGTCTCTTTTCTCTCTTCACATGCATGCTCCCCTCTCATCTCTCTTTCCTCTCATCTGGACACCACACCATAATATCTCACTACATCCATGGCCCCTATCTACTCTTTATCCCCCAACCGGACTATTTCATGAATAGCCTTCAATGGCGCTCTCCCGTATCATGTATGTGGACCACGTCCGAACATAGAAACAGACATTTGCCATGCTCATTTGCGGGTCAGCAATGTAAATGCCCTTATATGTTTGCCCTCACATCTCGGCCAGTTTGGATTTGAAGCCATTGTGCATAACAGGGTCATCTAGTCGGCATAAGAAGAAAGAAGTTTTGAAGGCTTGTGGAGCACATCAGCGGTGGTCCATGAAGTTTTGGTTTGACTACAACGACAAAGTGGCAACTGCTTCCAACCTTCCCGTGGAATTTGTTTAAGTTGGTCACTTGGTATCACCTACACTGTCGAGTGCTAACTGGTCCCCGTCTTAGAAGAAAATTAAAAAACCAACAGGTCGGTAGCTCAAACCAGTCTCCGCCGTCGACCACAGTGAACCCCCGCGTTCAACGTCCGAGATTTATCGCCCTTCGAGGCTTCGACCGTAGCAAGTCTGTTGGCAGTAGAATTAAGTGACGTGCTGATCTGATCAGCCGCAATATACAAATCGCCACGCCGTGTTTGCTGGTCACTTGGATGCTTTGGCACGAATCCACGGTAAAAAAAAATAGGATGGACTACGGAGGTGGGGCACGCGTAGTTGCCATGAAACTCGACTGGCTGGAATCTTTGGCCGTACGGCATACATTACTGCCACTGCTGCAATATATAAGGCGAGCAAACGCGCGCTGCTCACCCATAAACCGCTCCTGGTCCATTGCTTAACACACAGTACTCAGCTGAGAATCGAGTCCGGCGACAATATGAGGGTACGGGTTCTGTTTACTTGCAATATCTTTCGAAATTTTGTGTGGATTCTGCTTCATTGGTCTATTTTTGATCGATTTCTGCTTGGTGTTGTTGCAGACGGAGATGGTGATCAGGATGCAGGCGAGCTCCGACAAGGGCCAGCACTCCAAGGCCATGAAGATCGCGGCGGCAATCGACGGTACGCAGCAACCTATACAAATTCCTCTGTTCTTGACGAGACTCCTCTGCAATTGCTCAATGCGTCTGAGTTCTGACATATGTGGCGGATTCGACCAGGAGTGGAGTCGGTGACGCTGGCGGGGGAGGGGCGGAACCTGCTGCGGGTGGTCGGCGAGGGCGTCGACTCCAACCACCTCACCAGCAGGCTGCGGCGGAAGGTGGGCCACGCCGACATCGTCGAGCTGCGCACCCTGCAGGCGGGCCGCGGCTACGCGAGCGCCACCAACGCTGCCGCCGGAGCCGGCTACCACTCTTCGCAGGCCGCGGGCGCGGGCGAACGCGGGGACGCTGCCGCCTATGGGGGGTACAACAGTTACACTACGGCCGGCTACTTGCCGGTGGCCGCCGATCAGTACCACCGCCAGCAGCAGCAGCCGTCGTACGAGTACGAGTACTACCCGCCGGCGCCGTACCCTGCCACCGTCGTCCACCACGAGTACACGACCGGCGATCCGACCGGCTGCTCCATCATGTAGCGCCACCAGTGGTAGCTCTCGGTTCGGCGATTCTGTTTTTTTTTTTGTCACTGCGTTCATTTTTCTTTGTTTTTCTTTTGTTGGGGAGTGCACTGTATCGTGTGTTCGTGTGTGTAGTGCGATCCATCGGGGCCAATTTTTGCCGGCCCTCGTTGGATCTGTAATTTCTTAGTCAAATGGGTGCCTGGACGATGTCAAAGCGAGACGTGGAGTGCGAATTGTTTTTTTTTTAAATGAAGGCAAAAGCTTTGCCTCATGCATTAATTAAGAAGAGAATAGAGTTTTTTCTTTACAACACACACCCTTTACGCGACATGGCAATTACTCTCGCAAAATAAAAGACCTTAACTTCTTTGCCCCGGCGGTGACCCAAAGGCTTGCTTCGGCCACAATGGAGTTAAGCAGAATTGATGGAGGAGCGCTCTTGTGCCGAAATACTCTTGCGTTTCTCTCGTTCCAGATTACCCATGACACGAGCATGGTAATCGACGCCTTGGCCTTCCTGTCCGTAGTGCCGACGTCGCATGTACTCACCCACCAGCTCTCAACTGAGTCCATCAAGTGCCATGAGGTCGTGCTCATGTCATCAATGCCAAATCTCTGAATGACCAACCTCCAGAGCCTCAGAGAGTAGCGGCACTTGAAGAGGAGATGTGGCCCACATTCCTGCACGCCCTTGCACAATGGACAAGGACCGCAATTTGGCCACCCTCGCTTGGCCAACCGGTCGGCAGTCCAAATTCTGTCCTGAATCGCAAGCCAAGCAAAAAACTTCACTTTCGGTGGCGCCCAGGCCTTCCAAACCATTTGGTCCATGGGGAAAGAACCAGGCCCAAAATGTTTTGGTTCTATGCATTGGATTGTCATATTTTGTCACATAGGAGTATTTTTTTGTCAAGCTTGTCTAATATTAGTTTAATGAAGAGTCATAAGTTGACAAGCCTAAGAGATTTTTGCCACACATTTTGTGTCCAAACGCCACGAATTTTTGCACGCACATAGCTTGGATGTAAATATAAAAAAAAAACAGAATGTTGTTGACGTTTTTCTATTTTTAAGAATTTTACTGTTCATGGGTAGGAGCATCTGACCACCCTTTCCCCTTGGTACTGGCTTGTTTGAGATGCACTAATTATGATCACAAGATTCAAGGTTGCATAAAGTTTACAAGGCCTATATTAAATTATCGATGATACTAGTGATGCAAGTGAAGTTAATTTAGTCGGCAACAAAGTTCTGCTATTTTTTTGAGCCACAATATCGACAGAAATCATATTCTCGGCTGTAGTTGAAAATTTCACCAGACTATAATGTAAGTGCATCTCAGCGCTAAAGCTACAGAGAAGTGGATGCCCAAATCATTCTACCAAAGATATGCCAAGAGCGACCAGCATTCCCATTGTCAGGAAAATCAACTGACACATCGAGTTGCTTAGCGTAGTTTTCTGATCGTGCATCTGTGGGAGAACTCCGGCAACAGCAATGTAAATAAAACCACCAGCAGTAAATCCCTGTAGAAGTATGAATACCAGGTACCGAATCAGCTATAATAGCACACAAAGTAAACATTACTTATATTAACTACTCCATCCGATCCAAAATAAGTGTTGCAGTTTTGAACTAAGGTTGAACTGCGACACTTATTATGGATCAGAGGGAGTAATGATGTAATATGGATGGAAGCTAATTTGGTTGTGTGTGGAACTTGGGCGTCCCAAAAGAAGGAAGATTATATCCTATCAAGATCTATGAACGAGGCATTAGATGGTTTGCGTTGTGTAGAAAGTAGAAACAGCTTTAATAGAAAACCTAGCATGGTGACCCGCACATTAGCACAGCTAAATTTCCTATCGCGGCATCTTTTTAAAAAATCTCCATACTCCAGAACAAATTTTGGCCATTATGTTTCATATGAACATGCTTGCAAAAAGTTACACATGATAGTATCAGAAATCCATGACAAATAAAATGATAGCGTCCCCTGTACATGATCCTCAAACATTCTCTCCTCGCCACGCTTATTGTAGATTGTTTTCTCTAATGATGCCCTGTACATCAGTTCTCTTACGGGTTCTCAAAGGTTTGTATTGGGTTTCATCTCTAGCCTACCCCAACTTGCTTGGGACAGAAAGCTTTGTTGTTCTGGGCATGGCCTCTCCTATGGGTTGCTAGAAAGTTATAACTATTAGTTTGTATTCATTATTAATTTATGTAACATTCTGTATTCCTATTTCACTGACACATGTCAACAGTTACTTGTACTCCTTACTAGCCAACTCCAACAACTTGTATTACATACTTTGACATAATTTATTTCCTCCAACCTTGGATGTTGCATGGGAGCAATATATAGGTTCATTCGTATGATATGCCGCTTGCACATGCATCGCATTCATCTTCCCAACTAAGCTTGGTGTGCCTTCTTAACACAATCAAGACAGAAGCCAGGCAATGGGCAATGGCTGGTGCAAGGGGCCTCGCGGCGTTGCTTCCGACAATGTCGGTGTCAAGCGTGTAGAGGCGTCATGTTCTAATCACCGCCGAGTGTTGCCCTTAGGGCTTGTACAAGCTTTTCTTTCTACAATGCATTGAAAAGCAAGGCTTTTGCATTTTCTCAAGTAAAAAAAATCCGATTATTTGTAGGTCTACACCTGGTTGTATGGCGCTGAGTGTTGGCCGACTAAAAGGCGACATGTTCAACAGTTAGGTGTGACAGAGATGCACATGTTGAGATGGATGTGTGGCCACACAAGGAAGGACCTAGTCCGGAATGATGATATACGAGATAGAGTTGGGGTAGCGCCAATTGAAGAGAAGCTTGTCCAACATCGTCTGAGATGGTTTGGGCATATTCAGTGCAGGCCTCCAGAAGCGCCAGTGCATAGCGGATGGCTAAAGCGTGCCGGTTGCTACACCTAGTTGTACACGCACATACTACTTGATTCTTACAAATTTGCGATTCCACCCATAC